>NC_092861.1:142926131-142941897 GCF_032062135.1 Pyxicephalus adspersus
ATTATATATATATATATATATATATATATATATATATATATATAAAATGATACCATACATACTCTTTGCTTTATACATACATAGTACACACAATGGATTCCCAAAAGAACTACAGATCTTCAAAAGACAGAGACAATTCTGACTTTACAGACATGCGTAAGTTTCAGCTTGAGCAATTAGGCACTGTTAACAGCCAGCTTTATATAACAAAGGATCTACAGAAAGCCTGGGAAATTGGAAAAAAGAGGCTTGCATTGCTGCCAGTATATCTATCTATATAATCCAGACATAAAATAGATTTTTGTCCTAATCATAAAAAGAAAAAATTATATATAAACCCAATCTGCATTAGTTTTACATTTGCATGGTTGGATGGGCCACTGAGCTTTAGACGTCATCTTTGGTAACAACATGAATTGCTTAAGTGTAACATTGCCAAAAAAAATTTTACGGGGTTGGAAGGGAAGGGAAACAAGGACAGTGGTTTTAACGAATCCCTACTTTTATTTTAGTGTTCAGGGCTGTAAGAACAGGGTAAAGACCAGGCTGCTCTTAGTATATCCATGCATTGGGATTTCTTTGCACTGCCTGGATAAGTAATTGGATAAGTAATTTTTATAGCCGGGTTTTCCCGTTTTGTGGGACCATTGGTCGGGGTTGACCGGTCACAATCCTCAGACATCAAGTGTGATGAAGTAGCAGCAGCATTGTATGGGGAAATGACGAGAGCCAGCCCAGGGCTGAGGATGTTGGAGAGTGCCAGCTGCCAGGAAAGCAAGGAATAAATTATATGTACCTAATCCTGCAAAATCCCCAGCAAAACAAGCATTCAACTGCATGGGTATGTCAGCCTGGAGCTGTAGTTTAGGTGTCAAGACTTCTAAAACTTCCCTAATATATGCAAAAAGAAAAAAAACACAAATTGGCTATAGATAAATTCTAAATTAGCATTAGCACTATGTAATATGAAAACTTACCACAGGAAACAGCATGTACACTCTTTGGAAGTCTTGTCTATCAAACAGATTGCAATCTTTAAACTCCACTGCAAGACAGAACACATCCCCATTCATTACAAAACGTAAAAACATTTGCAAATGAAAAGCTGCAGTGTTAGTGGTATGTAGAATATCAGACAGAATAATAGAATACGGGTGGGGACCTGCTAACACTTCAGCTGCCAGTGAGCTGCCATGTCGTATTAGCCGTAACAGACATGAAGGTATAAAGAGTTCTCTGGGTGGTTTGTGGGGTCGTCGTCTGCCCATGATTGCTCTAACATGACCGCCATTGGAAACCTTAGTAATTGCTATTACAAATCTTAATCGGGAAACAGCAACAACATTTATGGATCATTCCTCCTGATTAAATGAATGCATTTCAAGAAAATTTCAGAAAAAAGGAAATTTGCAATTGGTCTTTTAACAGATTTATTTTTTTTTTTAATTTGGATTCTCATTCCTTATCCCCAAACCAATTGCTGCCAAATCGTTAAAAACAAAGTGAAATAAAATAAATGGTATGTTTCAGCCAAGATCGTTGGTACAGGTAGTCCCCGGGGTTACATATGAGATAGGGACTGTGGGTTTGTTCTTAAGTTGAATTTGTATGTAAATCGGAACAGGTACATTGTTTTAATAAATACAATTAGGACAGATGTTTGTCTCAACATATTATTAGGCAGTGTGGTGTCAGTTACTGTATAAAATCCTCACTGTGAGCTAATCATAAACAAAGCAAAAAAAAATAAATTGTGCAGCCTAGACATTCATTAATTTCTGGAGCAAGCTGTGCTTTGATATGCATAAAGAAGCAACTGCAGAGTTTGACTTGGTCATTAAAGAGTTAGAAGAGGCTGCAGAAGGAGCTCACCCCTCTAGGATCACCCACATCCTCAGCTGTGTTTAGCAAAAGATTTCTTCTGTAAGTCATGCAAACCGCTCCCCCCATCAAGCCTCCATCCTGCACACAAGTTAGCAGGGAAGCCTGTTCGTATATCAGATGTCCTTAACTAGGGGACTACTTGTATGCATTTTCAGAGGGATAAAAACAACACATTAACCACCACCATTCTAGCAGAGCTTTCCTAGGAGATAATGATATCAATCTGATTCAGAATATAGTAAGTTGTTCTTCTAAGACACCAACAGTTGTAGTCTTACTTTTCCATATGGTTGTGCATGTTAGAGTAGGTCTTGGAGACCCTGGGATCATTTGTAGCCGAAGACTGGCAAGTCTTATTATAGTGATATGGATGTTCTTGTTGACCTCTCCTGGTCATGGTAGTTGCCCGGCTGTCATTTTGATTTCTAGAATGTCCCGTGTCTACTCCAGACCAGATCCAAAGGTGAAGATTTCTGACTTTTTATGTGGCTATTATTTAGCATTTGTTCAAGGTCGACTCAAATTCAAAACCCAGACAGGATCAGGCAACTGGAAATTTTAGAAGGCAGCATTGGCAGCGAACATATTTCCTTCATGATAGGGTGGCCCAATCAAAGCTGGTAGTTTGGTTTAAAGAAGATTTATAGTATCCCTCCTGGGAATATTTTCAGTGAGATCTTTAATTTTTAGAGTCCAGGGCCAGCACATGAGTCATTGGCACCAGAAAACCATCAGTGGAGCCCACCATTGGAGCCCATCAGTGGAGCCCACCATTGGAGCCCACCAGTGGAGCCCACCAGTGGAGCCCACCAGTGGAGCCCACCAGTGGAGCCCACCAGTGGAGCCCATCAGTGGAGCCCATCAGTGGACTTTGGCACTGAACACAAGTGAAAACTATAAACTTCTTAAGAAATTGAGACTCCTATATCTCTCTTCTTTCTCTAGGGCTGCAGCTAGGCACCAGTGTGTCCTGCCATTCAGTATGGTCTTTGACCCCTGTGCCATTGCCGAGACCTGTAACGATGGAGGAGGAGGACCAAGACTTCAAGGTAGGCAGGAACAGAAATGGGAATTTCAGTGGTGAGAACCCTCCAATAAGATCTCCAACGAATAAAAAAAAAAGCCTGATCTAATTCGTTTTTATCATCAACAATGATAAGAGAAAGAATTACCTTGAATGGCCAGAGCAGCTAGCCGGATGTACTGCTCCACAGTACAGCGCACTTGTTCGTTGTGGACATTCTTTTTTAACTGGAGGTAATACTGGTACCTGCGGGACAAGAGTTATGTTATCAGTGTTCAGAGTCTGAGGATACAGGTGGGTTCACTACAATACATAGCCTGATTTATTAAAGCTCTCCAAGGCTGGAGAAGTTTGACTATCATTGAAGAACTTGGATGATCCAACAAACATGGACTGGATTTCTTAAAATAAATTGGCAACTTCTCCTATGATAGTCTATCCTCTCCAGTCTTGGCGAGCTTTCATAAATCAGGCCCACAGGGTTACATGTTGAATAGGAAGAACGTAATCTGACATTTACACTAGACCTCACCCTCATGACCAGTGCCACATTTTTCAGCAGTTTGTTCTACAGTTGCTCCTCTGTGGTTTAGATATGCTACAGTAATGTTGATTTATGACAAACTGCCGATGGTAACATACCGCACTCTTCTTGTTAAATTACAGATTCACAAGGAATTACAGGCAACCTCATTCAGCTGGCGTAATATTGCCTATTGTAACCCTAACATTGCTCAAAGGATATGCAACACCTTATGCCTTTATAAAGTTTCTTCCCAGTGAAATCCAAAAAAATTTTAATGGTTCCGATGAACCTCAAACAAAATACAAGCTGCACCTAAAAACCTCCCCGCTATACATCTGATTTATCACATTATCTATGTTGCTTACAGTTTTCTATTGTCCTCAACTTCTTTAGGATTAAAAAAAAAAACATATCAGGAGGGGGCATTATTATAGAAAACCCCTTACCGGTAAGTTTAGAAAATTGAAGAAATTTGTAGTGCTCATTTTACGAAGCCTGGAGCTGCTCAAATAGCAAATCCCCCACTGGTTTCACCTGCTGACCCCCTAATCACTACAAATGTAGAGAAACCACAGCATCCAGTGGGGATTCTGCTATTATACATACCCTGATGTGTGGGATAGGATCGGTGCATGGAACTTTCTGCAAACTGGCCTCGCTTTTCTTTTTTGTATATGGATTGAATTAAAGATGTTATTGTTTTGCTTTGTTCTCAGTAACTTATTTGTATGCCACTAAAGTCCCTGTTTTTATTTAGAAAAGTTTTCTTTTTCATCTTTAACATAATGGGATGTGGCATTTATTCATAAATGTTTGATATTGTAGAACACGCAGAAGGAATATATCTATTTAAAATAGTCAATTTATATTGAATGTTTAATTTTCTTTACAAAAATTACCTAGAATAAAACATCTTTGTTTTAACAGTATCAAGCTTGCCATAAAAAGACACTTTTTGCTCTTTCTACATATATTGTTCAAATCGGCTTGGCAACAAAAAACAAATTAATATTGATTCTCCTTTTGGACACACTTCTTTTGGTCAATAGACAAACAATAAAACGTGCATTTTTTTCACAGGAAACGGTTTCTGGACTTTTTCTTACCCTCGAACAGAGTGGATTTAATATCAGATCACTGAAAGAGATCACTAAAACCTCTCACATTGTGAATTACTATTAATATAATAATTGAGATAGTTAATGTGAAATATCCATAGCTTGCTGCAATTTTTGTTGCTATAAATCTTCTTGGTAAGGGTGTGTTTTTTGTACTAATAGTTTAGGAGACAGGGTCCCTTTAAATTGCAATAGGGGTCTCAAATTCACTTTTAGGGGAACGGTCTGAATCGGTTACTTGCAACCCCTATTTAATGTACAGCTCTGCATAATATGTTGGCGTTTTTTAAATACTGTTTATTAATATTAACACCCAAGCTGTCGGGGAAGAAATGAAACTGCAAAATAAGAAGGTCGGAGAACTGCAGCAATGTAACCCATCAACAATTTCTAAGACATACAAAAAGTCAGCAGTTCTTTGTGCTCTGATATTCTGATAACATGAGACAGAGGGTTTATAGTAGGGATATGAACAAGCAAAACATCTTTTGAAGCTTCATGTGATTTCTATTTTGAGAACAGAACAAGTTTTGGTGAAAATCTGTCACTTCAATTGCTTTAGGAAAAGAACGGCTCTGTGCAACAATAACAACATTGAAGTGAAACTCTGGCTTGGTAAAAATGGGAAAAAAAAAACACTAATAGGAATTTAAGGCAGCTCTGTAACTATTCATTTATTATTACAAGCAGATTACGCAGTGTTCTCCTCGGCCCCCTTTTACCCACCCCAGGGGACATTTCTCCACCGACCGCCAACCCAAGGGGACATTTCCCAAACGGCTGCCAACCCAAGGGGATATTTCTCCACCAACCGCCAACCACCATCTCCAAAATCTGCCCCTACCTGTCCCCAGAGATCACCAAACTCCTTGTACACGCTCTTATGATAACTCATCTGGACTACTGTAACATCCTTCTCTCCGGTATTCCCCTAACCCGACTTTGTTTTTGGATGGTTATTGATTACCTGGGTCACAATACAGGAGCTTTCACCTTCCTACAGCTTCTTCCCATCCAGCTTAAAAAAAGTCTGGGTTGAGCACAGAGTACTAATTTCCTTATCCCCAAATTAAAACAAAAAATAGAATTCCAATGAATTGTCTTTTTATTTTCCCCAAACCAGGATTTTTTTTTTTTTTTTATAATGTGATGGGAAATTGCTTTTAAACTGAAGCTTCATGATTAACCCCGAACTCAGTCTTGCAGAAAGGTTGGCAGGTTGTTTATCAGAAACATTTTACGGTTAATGAAGCGTTAAATAAGAAATATCGACTTTAACCACCAAGACTACAAGAAACATGCGAGGAATCCGATACAGGCTGGCGCGTTTTGCACAATTTCCGTGGGAGCAACCGGGAATGCAGGCATTAAAGGGGAGGCTGGTGAGAGTTACAGCATTCTAAATTAATTATTTCACAGTTCAGAAAACTGGCAGAGGATGGATTGGAGGAAATACAGAATCAGGCCAGGTAGTGGTAACACAGAAGGATGGAAGATAGTAGGTGCCTTGGCTTAATGGGTCATTTCCACGTGGTGACCATTGGGGTAGTATTTGTCCAAGTCAAGTGTGCTTGGTGGCAAAAGTCCATGCCAAGCACCACTAGTGGTGGAAAACCAAGGTGGGTGTCCTGTGTACTGTCCAAGTTCATTAAGAGAGACCTGATATCCTCTTTGAGAGGAGCCTGGGGTTTTCCTTTTTCATGCAAGGTAAGCTCTTGGGGCCCACAGCAAGCCGAAACCTAGATAACGTTTTCTTTTAAAGCAATGCAGGCATCTGAATTTGTTTTCAATCTTCTAATTTTCCCAGTATAGCAGTGCTCCGGCTGGGAAAGGAAGAAGCAAAAGAAGCCAAAAGTTTTCTAAATTTATGAATAATTCTGAATTACTCAAATAAAACGTTCAATGCATTTTTATTTTGAGTGGGCAGAAAAAAAGGGATCACAGGAAAGATCAGCAAATGGATCTCCTGCCACTGCCCTAGCCCGACACCCACCATGAGGACCACATGGTGGGGATAAGGTGGTACCATAATGCAAAACTAAAAACCATTGAGGGGCTTTAAAATCCCTTGTAGCGCTCAGATAGAAGTATAAATGTTAATGTCGGTTTATTAGTTATGGTAGCAAGAGGGTTAAGCATATCTAAACGCCAAAACAAATCTAATACTTGTAGATTACCAATTCTTAGACATAGTGGCTGCATTAGTTTTATTTCACACTTGTGATCCTGCAAATGCAATTCCTGTCCCTTCATTTCTACACTCACAGAGAATATATGGGGGGAGCCATGGTTGTTGCACGGGCTGCACAATGTCTGCCTATGTTCATCTCTATTACATGGATTGATGATGATGAAAAGAAATCCGCTTTCTTCTTAGCTCACAAGTGACAATGACACAGCATTTCTGTTTTTTTGGTTTTGTAAAAAAGTTTGAAAAAAGAAAACAAACGCAATCAGCACAACTAAGGACTGAACTGCAGCAATATATTCTATTTTTGTTTTGTTTTTAGGTTTGAATATGCTTTATTAGTAATCCACTTCTGTCTGTTCCTTCCACAAGTTAATTTCAGCACCGCATTCTCCATTCTTGTCTTTGGCTTCCTCAGCCGAGCCTTGCCAAGGCATGCAGGCATTTTATAACATGCTTCTTGGCGATTCTGCCATTTCTACAGCCGTCTACTTGTATTCCAGAATAAACAAAGACTATCTCCAGCACTCAGGCTGGAATTCTTCTGTTTGCCTTTGCAGAGCAGGACGGAGAGCTTTTTTTCACCCTAAAAGGCCACTATTTGTCAAAAAATAAACCTTCCACGTGAACAATGCGAGGAGAGGCCAGTAGAAGCACGCTCGTAAGAGACGGCAAGCTCCAACCTGAAGCTAACTTTCTGCCTTCCAACCTCTGCATTCATTAGAACAAATTACAGGGAAAGGAACAGCACATCAGCAGCACAAGGCATTCCCTCATCACAACCTATAATTTCATCAGAACTAATCTGCAGTTCACAGCATGTAAGGAGCCACTGCTGCTTGGGCTAGAATTGATTTGCATGGATTCAGTGGGAATTGCAGGAACACAATGATAAGCTCTTCCAAATTGCTTGTAAAGACCCCTATTCACTAACAATGCTTGCATCAATCTATCCTATTCAACCACAGTTCTGCAGAACTCTTGGGTTCCTTCAGACGGCTAAGGACTCCCTTGAGCAGTGACAGAATGATCTCCCAGCTACTATACCAAGTAATGCAAAAGGGCAATTCATACAGACATTTAATATAAGGGGACATTTCTATACCAGCCACCAACCCAAGGGGACATTTTTCCACCGGCCGCCAACCCCAGGGGAGATTTCTCCATGGCCGCCAACCCCAGGGGACATTTCTCCACCGGGCAGCCAACCCCAGGGGACATTTCTCCACCGGCCGCCAACCACAATCTCCAAAATCTGCCCCTACCTGTCCCCAGAGATCACCAAACTCCTTGTACACGCTCCTATCATAAATCATCTGGACTACTGTAACCTTCTCCTCCCTGGTATTCCACTAATCCGACTCTCTCCTCTACAATCTATTATGAATGCTGCAGCCAGACTCATCCATCCTTCCCCTCGCTTTGTAGCTCTCTTTATTGGCTTCCATTTCACCAGAATCAAATCCAAGCTCCTGTGCTTTGCCTTCAAATCCCTCCCACAGTTCTTGTCCTACCTACCTTTCTGACCCTGTAAAAAAAAAAATACCCCCCTAGCCGCTCTTTCCGCTCCTCCATTGACCTACTAATGACTTCCTCACTCATAACCTCGTCACACGCACGTCTCCAAGACTTTTCTAGAGCTGCTCCAACTCTCTGGAATAGTCTTCCTCATCTTAATCGACTTGCTCCTACTTTCTGATCATTTTAAATAGCACTCACTCACTGATTCTTTCCCCACCTCCTAGATTGTAAGCTCTTCGGGGCAGAGTCCTCTGCTCCTCCTGTGTCACTGTATCTGTCTGGTATTCGAAAACCACTTTTAAATGTACAGCGCTGCGTAATATGTTGGCGTTATTTAAATCCTGTTTGTTAATAACCACAGGAGACATTTCTTCACTGCCCACAAATGCAAGAGGACATTAGACCTTACAAACAGGAAGCTCCTGCATAGTGGCAAAGTTTTTACAACAGAATACTAAACCGATCTGGAAAACATCACAAACCCTACCAATATTTAAATAGGAGTACACATTCCTCTTTTACTTAGACAATATAAATCAGTGTTCCCCCAAGATATTTTTTTAGGCTGGGTGGGAAGAAGCTGTAGGTGGGTGGTAATTTTCTGTATGGGGATTGAGGCCTGTATATGGCCCCTGGTGACTGGAGCCAACCATTCTGTCCATTGTAGGCTTCCTTCTACATCCAGCAATCTGCTCATTTACATGACAAATTCTGGGCTGTAAACCATACCTTTTTTTTGAGCAGAGCCTGGTCCTCAAAAACTAAAGTTGGACAGTCCAGCTTTAAATCTGGTTAGGTTGTTGTGATCTAGGTTGGGCATCAGGATTGGGCAGTGGCGGGCGATTAATAGACATGCATTTGTTAATCTATCCAAAACATCTGTGGACAATCCTAAACTAAATCGACATACATGGTATGTCTTGGTTTTCCTCTACAACTGATAAGTATGCTGTAAGATCTTCCGGAGATCTCACTTACCTTGTGACACTCTGATTTAGGCAAGAAATATTTGGCACATAGAACATGACGCCGAAGTATAGCACGGGTTCCACCGAGAACTTTTCCAGCTGCTTCTTCAACGGTTTCTCCAGCTCCACCCATCGCATGTGTTGGGACTTCGTGACAAACGACAGACCAAAGTAATGGGTCTAGAAAAAAGAAGAGAACAAGGTCAAGATTGGCATCTGTGTGCACGGAAACAATTGAATATTAGAAGATTCGGCATCATAATAATAGGTTAATAATAAGTAAATTGAGTAGACAAGAGTGGATTACCAGCTCACTGTAAAATATACTAAATTTCCCAGACTTGCCCTTTAGAGTGGAATTCAAAATTGTAGGTTTGCGTATGATAGGGAAAAGTTAAACATGTATTTAGGAAAAGGTAATATTTTCAAACCCTGCAGGAATGGCCTTAAGACTCTACTTGTTAGAGGGTGGCAACAACCAGTCTATCAGTTGTGCTTCTGCCTTGTCACATTGGATTATGTTGGATACTATTAGTGGTGGTTTCTACACATGACACAGACATGGTCCACTGCTGTTACTATTAACACAATCAGGCATACAGTCAGGGTGTGATTATCAGTAGGCTGAAGGAGATCAGAAATGCATTTTATTTAATAACAATGTATTCATGATACACAGAATAACAATTGGATCATTCAGTTGGAGCTATGTCAAACAAGCTCCAGCAATTCACGAGCCATCATTTACCATCCACAATGGCATATGCACTCTCCAACCCTTTGTTGACCATCACAACCTCTGAAGTCTTCTTTGACATCTCTTACCACTTCCCACAGCCTATTCCCAGTCTTTGAACACCTTCATTTACCAGTCCCTGACCATCTCCTGTCATTAGTCCACAGTCCCTGGCCATCCCATATAACATATTTACAGTTTACTACCATTCTCTGAAGCCTTCCCCCAACAGGGTTCCTTCAAAGATAACCAATCATGACTCTACTAATGCAAGAAATTGTATATTTTAGTTCCAAGAACCTACTGCAGCCCATAAACCATTACTTACTATCTGTCATGGACTGTTCAGCATCTTTCACCAGCTTGTGGGCCCTGCAAACCTTCCCTTACCCTCCTTATGTGGGCACGCACCATTTCCCAAAGCCCATTTGCCATCTCAACCACTTCCCACAGCCTGTCCCCTGTCTTCGACCACCTGTCCGCAATACATGACCATCTCTTATACACTATCAACAGTATCCAACCATTCTTTGAAGCCTATCTCCAATGCCTTGGACCAGACATTTTTAACCAGGGTTCCTTTGGAGCTTGAATGGTTCCTTAAGCTGTTGCTGACTGACCTGATGGTACCTGTACAATTCAAAACCACTTTTTAACCAGCCGCATGACACCGATATTCATTTCAACTATATGTAAGAGGTGCATTTTGACAACCACTAAGGTTACCATGCCTTCCACCAGCAATATTATAGGGAACATTTTTCAACACTGACCACTGTTGAAGTTGTTATCTCAAGGGATCCTTGAGATCTGAAAGTTATTTTAATGGCTCCTCAGGGGTTAAAAGATTGGGGCTGGATTCGACCAATTACTTCCTGTAACACCTGCCTAATTAGAGTAAGAATATTTGCCATAGTATTATAAAGTTCCCCAATGCCAACCCCTCCCATCACCAAGATAAGCTGCCTACCTACCTCCTCTAGTTCCCACTGCATGCAAACATTTGCAATGCAACAGAGTCTGACCTGGATACATTCATATCCTCCCACTCTCAGAGTGATTAACGTTGTGCAACCAACTATTTGGAATCATTAGAAGATAATATAAAGATAGAAGTCAGCCATTTATTCCAGCAGTCTTTAAAAATGCATTTTATCTTAATACACAATGGGGCATTTGTTTATTTGCCTAGAAACTTGCGTTGGGTTAGTTTCGGGAAAATCTATGACCGAAAACATCAAATTGTGTTGCTAGGAAAGTTATCTGGCACAATTCCCTCCAGAGCCAGATTAACTTTAGCAGCAGGCCAAGGAATGCAAACTGTCAAATATCCTGTCTAGTGTTCTAGATTAATGGGCATTTCTCTCTATTGCCAACAATATAAAGTGCATAGCCGGCATTTCTGCAGAAAAGACAGCCGGGAGAGGATATAGTCATCTGGTTCTATTGTACAGCATGGCTTCTATTCAGCTATCGCTAATTTAAAGAAAGTGAATTTGCAAATTATTATTAAAAATGATTATTTCACTGGAATCATTGCTTTACAAATAGGAAAAAGAAAAGAATATGGCTGACTGTCACATTTATATCTGCGCTCTCTCCTCTCCAAAGCACTGTTTGCGCCATGATACATGAATGGACGCTAGGTTACGCACATATAAAAACGAGCAATTATTAATAGAAACGATCGCAATTAATCATTTCCAGTGCCAATAAAATGAATGAGCACTGTATAAACAGCAATGTTTTAGTTTATGGAGTAGCAATGGGTGCCCCACTAGGTTTCCACCATTTAATAAAAGTAAATTGGTCTTTCCTGATGGCTGTTTAATATTCCAAATATCATGGAAGTTGACTGCATGGATGCTAGTTTGTTGCAAAGACGAGCAAGTGAAGCAGGTGTTGAAGTGCAAATTCTAAGACAATAAATGTTACGTTTCCTTTTTTCTCCCTCTTTCGCATTTATTTTCGCATTATTGCATGGGATTTTCATGGCAGCAAAAGGACAGCGACCCCCCCCCCCAGCAGCACAGAAATCTGTGGTCCCAAGGGTAGGCTCACTCTGATTGGAGTTACCTTTTAATATTTCATACATAGGGCACGGTATTAGTCGTATATCACTGACTGACACTGGAAAACCATGTCATTTATGCCGAGCGGTCAATTCACACAGATTGTTTGAACGCCATCCAGACACGCAGCAGCTTGTCATCCGGGATGTGTAGGCGCAAGGCTTCTAATGAACTTTCATTACAGCTTTCATGCTGGGGGAAGGGATGTCAGCTCTGTGTCTGTCCCTACACCGAGCAACGCCTGCCTGGTAATTGCATGCTCAACAACCGATGTACAACGTGTGGCACGGAATCCTCAAAACTAAACTGAGCTAAAATAACAAACTGAAAAGCACCACCTATTTTATGGTTACTAAAAGACAACCTCGACTAATGAAAGATTAAAAAAAAAATAATATAATAATATAATTGATAATATAATTACATAATAAAATTGTGTAAAAATTTGAAAGTAATCGCTGCTTGCTTTTTTTATTTAATCAATGAAACCCCAGACCTTACCAAGTCCAAAAGGGTTTTTGTTTCAGAAGTCACCTGAAGTTTGACAGCTGCTTCCTTGTCCACAGCTCCATGTTATATAATGTCTTCCAGCAATTTACAGTACACAACTACGTCAAATAAAGCCCACAGGATGTTCACATTCCACATAAATTATACACTGCCTGGCCAAAATTAAAAAAAGTCCCCAAAGCTGTGGGGGCAGTGTATGATCTGGGGTTGTTTCAGTTGGTCAGGTCTAGGTTCAGCAAAGTTATGTGCCCAAAAAACGAGGTCAGCTGAATCCCCGATTATGATGATCAGGTTTTTAGAGCAATAGATTTTTTTTTCTTTCTTGATGGCATAATCATTTTCCAAGATGACAATGCCAGGATACATTGGGCTCAAATTGTAGAAGAGGGAACATGAGGCATCATTTTCACTCATGGACTGGCCACCACAAAGTCCGGAACCTTCACCCCATTGAGAACCCCTTGGATGAGCTGGAGAAGACTTTATACAGCACTCCGACTCTCCCATCCCAATACAAGATCTTGGTGAAAAATAAATCAAACTCTGGATGGAAATAAATGTTATGACATTGTGTAATCTTATCGTAATGACAACTATGGTGAATGCACACTGTAATCAAAGCCAAAGGTGGTTCAATAAAATATTATAGGTAGTCCCCGGGTTAAGGACATCCACCATTCGGACGACTCCTACATACGAACAGGGCTTCCTTGCTTGCTCGTGTGCAGGACAGAGGCTTGATGGGGGAAGGAAGTGGTTCGCATGACTTGCTGAAGAAATCTTTTGCTAAACACAGCTGAGGTTGTGGGTGATCTTAAGGGCTGAGCTGATCTGGTAGTTGGACATCCTACATACGGACGATTCCTAGATAAGAACAGGGCTTCCCTGCTCGCTTGTGTGCACCATGGAGGCTTTATGTGTGTGTGGGGGGGGGGGGTTGCATGACTTGCAGAACCCCTTGTAACTCTTTATTGACCAAGACAAGCTCTGCAGTTCTTTCTTTTTGCATATCAAAGCACAGCTTGTTCCAGAAGTTAATGAATGTCTCCACGAAGTATTTTTTTTTGCTTTGTTTGTGATTAACGCACAGTGGGGTTTTTATACAGTAACTTACACCACACTGCCTAATTTATATGTTGAGGCAAACATCTGTCCTAATTGCATTTATTAAAATAATGTACCTGTTCTTACTTACATGCAAATTCAAATTAAGAACAAACCTACAGTCCCTATCTCATATGTACCCAGGGACTACCTGTAGTATGTTTGTCTTTTTTGGTCAGGCAATGCACGTCATGCCTTGGACTATTATTTTTTTCCCTTACAGGTGTAGTTCAACTTGAAATATTTTAGTCCAGGTAAAGTATCCAAAGCACACCTCTCTTTCGTCTTTCTATACTAAAACTGGAAAATTATGTACTTTTTTTGGACAGGGTATAAATTCCTGTCTGGCTTTTGTTTTTGCCCATCTGTGTGCCATTGGAGAGATTTTACTTAATTTCCTCTCCTGTAGACATAACAGGAAATTTCTAGGTAGAGGTAAATCAACTTAAGACAGTTTCTATCTGTGCAATGTCCCCGCTGAAAGACTTCTGCTTTATTTATATTTTATGTGACAGCTGAAAATGCTGGACTTTGGTCAGCATAAAAAAGGAAATCTTTGTTATTAGAGACACAGACAGCAATAAAAATCCAAAAGGGGTCTGGTTCCTCATCTCTGCATCCAAATAAAAAAAAACAAAAAAAAATGGCGGTAAAGTACTTTATTACTACAGAATACAATGGGATTTTTAGACAATTGCTCATGGCGTGGGCCTTGTACCAAGCCAGCACCATAAAGAAATGGTTCAAGGAGTTTGGTATGGAGGCTTGCACAGAGCCTTGACCTCAACCTTTGTGATGAATGGGAATGCTAGATCTTCTCATCCAACCTGACCTCACCAATGCTCTTTAATGAATGCACATAATTGACCACAGACACTCATCTTTTGGAAAGTCTTCCACCATGCACCTACTGTTTGCTAATGCCCACCAACTCTCCCAAATGATTTCCAACATTAATACGCCACTCTGTCCACTACCAGTCCATGGATATCCAACGCTCCCCGATGATTTACAAAAGATAAATGCTACACTGTTCCATCCATTACAAGCCCATGGCCATCCAACTCTCTCCGATGATTTCCAAAAATAAATGCCACACTGTTCCATCTATTACAAGCCCCATGGTCATCCAACTCTCCCAAACAAATTTCAACACTAATGCTTTTTTTGTTCCAACTGCTACCTGCCCATGACTGTCCAACTCTGAGTATTGATTTTTACCACCAACAATACAATACCCCACCTACTACCTGTCAATGGCCATACACAACCCTGTTGCCTTTAGAGAAACCCAGACAACACAGTTACTGCCACCAGCTTCTCAGATCTTGCTTTGTCCCAATTAATTAAAAAATATAAACAAGAAGTCACCATATTCAGCAAGTGATTTATTCACAACCCAGACAATTCAAAAGAGCATGACAGCATCTCAACGCATTTTGTTCTACCAATACTTCATCATAAGGCAATGTACCCAATATGTAAAAGGAAAAGAATGTATCCCACAGGAGAGTGCTTAAATTCCTACTGTAGTAGTTGTCAAGCCAGTTAGGTAAACTAGACAGAAAAGAAAAGCGGCTTTTTACGGCAAAATTGTTTTGTTAAAAAAATATATATAAATATATACAAACAGTTTGCTTATATAATCTAATATTATATTTTCTAAGGTCCCCCAATCCCCTGAGAAAGCTCATTTGGGCGAAACGCGTCGGTATGAGAGAATAATTTACCAGGATTGTAAGGTCTGGTCGTATTGGTCTTCAAGAATATGTACAAAGTCCAATATCTATACCCTATGTACAAATTTGATCACCCCCAAGTGTCATCTTGAATGTATGTTTTGTATATTATTTTTCTTGCTTATATTGTTTAGAATAAGGGTTTTAAATATTTTTTAACAAAACAAGTTTGCCATAAAAAGCCGCTTTTCTTTCCTCTCTACCTAGATCCCAATATGAATGTATATCTTGCTTACCTGCCCATGCCCACCCACCTCTCGCCAGGTAACAAGTATGCGTGCAGAAATGCTCCTTCTTGTGGCACTTTAGCAAATTTTTGTTTTCTGCTTCCTTTTTTAGCAGATTTAAATGTGTGATTGCACAGATCATTTAAGCT
>NC_092861.1:142942210-142948399 GCF_032062135.1 Pyxicephalus adspersus
GTTACTATAGGAACGATACCCTCGTGTATGCGACACTCCCATACTTAGACGAAACACTGGAATTAGCCCGAAGCGTTAAAAGGGATTAGGACATCACTTCAAGTGGGAATTTTTTTTATGCAGCCTCAGAAGGAAACTCAAAAATGATTAAAACAAAAAAAAAAAAAAGTCAAGATAGACTTATCAACTTTAAAAAAAATTACATAATCAAAAGCTGTTCCGTAGGAGAGAAGTTCAGGCAGTGGGAAAAATCAGAATCCAGAAGAACATGTTCTACGTAACAGCAAAGTTACTATCTAGAAACCCTATGATGACACCCATGCAATGCCAGACACAGCAGCACATTTAGTACAATGTGGATATATCAGATTAAATACATATTATCCACAGGGTTCCTTCATCATATGAATAATGCTGTTTCTAAGCCCTGTCTGCATTAAAGGTTTGGTTGTAAAGTATGCTGGATGAATAAAACCATCCAACCCCACAATGGTCCCGATTTACTAAAGCTCACCAAGGCTGAAGAGCATGGACATTCCAGGTGATGCAGCTGGAATGGATCTGGCCCAGGACTGAAAACAGTTGCTAACAAACAGCAAATGATTTTTAAGAAATCTATTGCAGGTTTGCTGGATCACCCAGCTTCACTGATGAAAGTCTATCCTCTCCAGCCTTGGAAAGCTTTAATAAATTAGGCCCATTGTTAGGGCTTTACCCTTGCCATGAGTGAAGCTGACCAACTGGAGTAAGAAAAATAGGCACCTTTGGGCCAAACATAACCATTCGATCTACAGAGACCCATAGGGCTACCCACAACAGTAAGGAGCCACTGGACACGGCGATGGTGAGGACTTGGCTTCACTTCTAGGTAGTCAACCAATGACGATCATTGGTGTTGGCTGAAAATCTCAACTTTGGATGATTTTCCTGAACTATTAGGAATTTTCCTTGTCAAACCAGTTCGTGGTAAAACATTGGAACCACCTGCTTTATAGTGTAGAAGTTACCAAATCCCCTGTGACACATTTCCCTGTGAAACATGGATTCTAAAAACAACTGAGGGTGAACTATGTATCTGGCACCAACGCATAAGCAGCAGAACTTTTTGGTCCATGCCTTCACTAGTATTATGTTGCTTCCATCACCCAAGTAAATGACCCACACAAGCTCCTGGATATCCACATTCTCTAAAAGATGTGATTCATCAGACTGGCCAGTCTTTTTTTTATTGCTACATAGTCCAGTTCTGATGCTCACTTGCCCAGGGTAGGCACTTTTAGGCAATAGAGTCCCAGAAGACCAGTCATTGGGCTCAACAACCCCATACCCACAAGCTGCTATATATTGAGAGTTCTGAAATTTTCTCTCTAGGCTAGCAATAATTTTTGTGCACAACAGTAGCTCTTTTGTGGAATTCAACCAGACGAGCTAGCCCCCGCCTTTTCCTACACACACACGGGCACATCCTTGGGCATATGAGGAGATGCTGATATTTGCTTGGCGTTCCGCGTTAAGAGTGCCCTGACTAGTGAGGTCACCACAGCAAGTCTCAAAATGCACATTGTTATTTGTTTCTAACTTTAGCCGCCCATTACTTTGCTTGCAGACCCACCCAGAAGTCGTACACTTATTGTTCCTAGGCTGCCCGTCTATTTCTGCACTTTGTAGGGCAAAAAGAGGAAATACAATATAAAAAAAATCTAATTAAGAAACAACAATTACGGCTTTGCCAAAAACAGTCACTCATTCACCTTCTAAGTGACGTACAAATGTCCGGTGGGTTATAAAAAAAGTGAATGATATTTTTACTTTTCTTCCTTTTCCTCTTCTATTTAAATACTTTGCACATAGGGCTAAATAAGGAATTGTCTTGGAGCAGCCATACAAAATCAGATATTTGCAATGGTCTGACTCGTTGTTAGTAAGCGTGCAAGGTTCAGATGTTAGCCATTGCTGTGGGTTTAATGCTAGCCATACATTACATGGATAAAAAAAAGTGTTTTTCCATGGATTATTTTCAATATTTTGGCAAAATATTTTTTTTTTAAACTCTGGTAGTTGATCATAATACATCAAATACCATTGGGAGCAATTCCTTACTGTATGCCCTGCACATTGTTTAGGAACATTTGCTCAAAAATCATCCATTCCCCCCCCCCCATAATAAAGGCAATGGTCTTCATTCTGCTCTTCTCATATGTATGTAATCCACAACACTGATCTTGCTTGGTTTTGGCTCAGTAATATACCACTAAAAGTATTTTTTGGTTTATTTTTGCCTTGAATTTAGCTGTAACTTATGTCTATGCATAAACGGACAAGAATAAAAGTTGTGACTTGTTCCAGAACTTGAGTTCATGCATGCCAAGTATTGTGTATATGTAAAAAATAGAAAGGCCAACAGCCACCATACCAACACAATTACATATGTGTGCTGAAACACAATTCCCTGATGTGTGCTGAAACACATGCTTCTAAAACCGAAGCTACTTCAGCATACTGAATAAACCCATTTTAGTTTGCATAGCAATCCATAGTAATAGACAGCAACTTAATGCACACATACACTGTACTGCATTTCAATAATCTATACTGCAGGAGAGATGAACATAAAATGAACATACTGCATGATATGCAATCACAGATCATCTAACCATTACCATTTTCTGGCTGCAGAATCTTGCTGCTACCCCTTCTACCTCTCAAGCATACTATGGTATCCCTAGAATGTGAGCCCAGTCTAAGCACAAAGCTAAATAAGTAGTAAAAAATGCATGAATAAACCATTTTACCTACCAGAAGGATTTGTGATTCTATTCAGCCAGCCTTGTGACTAACAACATCATTATTCAGTAGTGCAGCTTCATGTGTCACCCCGGGTTCTTTGGATAATGAATCTGAATGATCACACAGTAAAGGGCAAGGCTCAACTAAGGAGTAATAAAATCACCCGATTGCCTGCGTGTGTGAATCACAAGACTGCTGAACAGAATTCCAATTCTCTAGCTATCCAACTCAAAATTAACCTTGAGAATATTTTGCATTTTTTTGGCCAACAAAAGTTAGATTTTGTCCGGCTGTTGTGCAGAATGGCCTCACCTCACTCAGCTCCAGTCTTTGTGCTACGGCCTCCAGGCATTCCTGTCCCGTACTGTCCACTGACAGTGTGCATTCGATATCAGAGGAGTTCAGGAGTCTTATTTTGCTCATAAAACAATTCTTGCTCAGGACATTGTAGCGCTTGGTTCTCCGAAGCTTGATCTTGAACGGCATGGCTTCGACTCACGGGCAGCCTCTTACTTCGCCTTGAATCTCACAGCGCAAACTCCTGTTGTCCTCCAGGGGTGAGGAGAGTCGGCCATACCCAGCGCAGAGTCACCGATGTCCCCAACTGCAACAAAAACAGTGTGTTAATCTCCCATCCTCATCACATACAAATCTGCAAAAGGATACAGATAACCCAGAATCCTCAATAACCAGCCAAGACGCCTCTCGGCAACACCACGCACGTCAAACGAGTGACTCCAAAGTCTAGCTTACTGAAATAGATGAACCAAGCACCGGGTGAATGTATTTCACTTTCCATCCTTGTAGTTGCTATGAATTTTTAGGACGAGCTGTAAAAGACTTTACACAGATGTCCAACCTCCCCCACTATCAATACAAGATGTATACAAGAAAAATGACTCCAACTCTGGGTGGAAATAATGTTGTGACTTGGTATGATCCTATCAATAAGATTGAGTGGTGAATGCGTCCTGGAATCCAAGCTGAAAGCCGGTCAAATTAAATATTAGCGTTTGTGACTTTTATTGGCCAGGCACACCTCGGACGATGATTTTTTTCCCCATGGATGGAATTCCACTTTAAGTATTATATGCAGGCAGCAAACTGCATTTCCCATAGACCAGTCCGTGCCGAGTTGTTTGTGTTTCACACAGAACAATCTAATCCGACCACCAGACGTGTGTCATCGCAGTCACATTTCACAGGCTGATGCAGGGAAAAGAAAACGGCCTTGTGGTTATGACAAATACATCCCTGACATTCCAAGAAGTACAATAATCGTTCTATAGGAAAGCTTCACAATATATGCTGAAATTGCAAGGATTCTTTGTACGGCTTGTATGAGAGTCAGCATTCGGGGGCTACACAGGGTCAGGCCATATAAATGTTAAGGAACCTTAAACAAAGACCTCTTTCCGATCCAGTTTACCTTTAAACAGATCTGAATCCTAACTAGGAGTTGGCTAAGCATTTTGTAGCAAAAAAATGAAATTTGTATTTTATTGCTGCTAAATTTCCTACAGGTAATTCTTGTTTACATGCACACTATTGTTCTGAATTAGCTTTCTGATTGTGACAACAGTAGCCATGCTTACAAATGGTGTGTCAGCATGGCCACTTGTCTCCATCAAGCACAACAGGGAGACAGACGGGTGCAACTACATAAAGTAACAGGGAACAAGTATTGGGGACCATCCAACTGGATGAACACTATAATGATAAATGATAGTGGTGAACCACCATAAAGATGCATTTTTTGCTTTACATATTGAATTGATTGATGTGGTCAGTGTCCCTGCTGGGGAAAATTGTTCCTCTAGTAGACCTACTGACCACTGTAGAACAAAAAGCAATAATAAATCCAAAACGTGGTCACAAACGTGGTCCCTCCCAGTAGAGACGCCTGTATCTCTGAATAAGCTCTAGGATAGGACGTTTTCCTTTACTTTTAGGAGAAATCCTCTCATTTCTTGTTGTAACTCAATGACAAGGAAATTAGGCAACATAATTATGTCTTTGGAATCAGTGATGTCCCTAGGGTTATGGATCAGAACACGTGACACCATCAGAGAGGTGACAATAAGAGGACTATCCAGTCTGCAATATCCCTGTGCAGGATCTCCACAAACTGTTATTTTGGATGCCCATGATGTTTGTACAGTAGCAAATTTAGTTATTTTTTTTTTTGTGTTAGCTAAGTATTTGTTGTAAACAAAAGCTGAACCCTACGGAAGAACAAATGTTTAACCTTTGCACTCGCCACTTTAAGGTTTACCTGATAGTTTTGCCCAGTATGATGCTGAAATTTGGGGGTTGTACATACATAATGGGGGTTATACCCAACCTCACTCACTTGGCAGCCTGTTCACCTCCCCATGTCCAAAATGAAAGGCAAATTGTGGGTCTTCAATTTCATCCCATTAGCTTTTACGTAACAATATCACAAAGAACATTATGAAAGATTCTGCATGGTCCTAAATTAGACTTTTTCTAGGGATAACCCAGTGTTGGGGCCACCAGTTTGGTTCACTGCATACCCACCAGCCTCCTGTATAACAAAGGGTCGCAGTGCCTATTCCCTCCCCTTATTGCAGGGCGGCACAAGGAAATGTGATATAATAGCCATAGCTACCTTTCATTACTTTAAGCAAATTCAGCTATGGAGTCTGTTTCTGGCACTTGTTATATAGAAGAACAATGGGGAGAGATAAGTGCTTAGATGCCAATCTGCTCAAACAACCCTAGCAAGGGGGTCTACATTGGCAGAAATCTCACCTTCAAGTACACCAACCAAAGTGATATCTCTGCTCCAATTGTACATTAGAATGAGCCCAGTTAGGTTTCATTTGGCTGTCATGGCTTACCATACCCATCACAGCCAGCACAGAGTATAAAAGTTAGAAGGAAAAACAGATTTTGTTTTTTTCCTCTAAACACATTATCGGATATAAGATCCGAAGAAAGGGAAATTTGGAATGGTTTTCAAAGCAGGAGCACTCCCTCACAGAAATATCCTAAACACACAGCCCCACAGAGTCATTGCTCAGATACTTCAGACAAAAACATAGTTGTGCAAGCCAAAGTGTGGGCAGAGAGAGAGAGAGACTTGGCTCGGATACTTGGAGAGAAAGATTTAGGAGAGTGTTGAGAAGGCTCCTTTGAAGTGACTCCGCCATCGATGACTGGCTCTGCACAAGAGTGCTTTAAAGAACTAAAAAAAAAAAAAAAAATTAGGGGGAGGAAATAGAATCCCCCCCCTAATTTTTACTTTTGCACAGGTATGGATAATTTACGTTCTGAAGCTTTGGAACTGCAAGTCACGGCATCATGGCATCCGAAAGAATGGAAAAGTCAGTGCTGTAAGCCTAACTAGGAAAATAAACTCCTGGAAGCAGGAAAATA
>NC_092861.1:142949396-142950440 GCF_032062135.1 Pyxicephalus adspersus
TGGATGAGTCTGGCTGCAGCATTCATAATAGATTGTAGAGGAAAGAGTCGGGTTAGTGGAATGCCAGAGAGAAGGATGTTACAGTAGTCCAGACGATTAAACAGTATTTATTAAACAGTATTTATATAGCGCCAACATATTACGCAGTGCTGTACAATAAATAGTGGTTGCAAATGACAGACAGATACAGAAGGAGGAGAGGACCTTGCCAAGAAGAGCTTACAATCTAAATTAGGTGGTGATTGGTGGACATTCATTAAATGCCCTTGGACCTCTTCCATAGAGATACCGTTTTCAGTGTCTAGAAAGTGGCTGTGGTTGCTAATTTATAACTGTACGACTTCACAGCCGTCCAGTACAAACAAGCTCTAAAAATGCATATAAACCATTATATCCTCAACAAATGGTTCTAAAGGACTTCATTTCATAGAAATTAGAGAATGACTTGAATTAGGTGCAACAGAATCCATAATACCAATCAGGAGAATAAGGGCTGTCTCCTGTGGTCCATACTTACGATACATCTGCACTCTTGAAAACACACAAAAGGTCAGACGGGAATCCCACAGCCTTGATCTACCAGGTGTAACATCTGTTGCCCTGACAAGTCCTTGAAAAGCATTTCACGTGGGATTTATCTGGATTTAGGTGTAAAGAATAGTGTCTTTCATGGCTGCCGAAAGCTGCCATACCACCTTTAATGATTGGGGGAAAGATTACCTTTTTCTCAGTTATTCCAGGCATGCAAATATTTGAGAACTGAAAATATTTTTACCGCACCAGCAGGAATTTTTCCAACCGGAGTCAATAATGGGGAGAGCTCGGCTTATTCTTTCCCAGAAGGCAAATTTCAGCTATGCTGGGAGTGGGCCGACAATACTCTAGGCAAGGGTTTCTGGAGTGCACAACATCTCAAGATAATAGGACACACAGGTAATACTTCTAGAATTGCATGCCAATAACTATTCCCATCCACAAATTACTTCTGCCAGCACCCCTCCTTCTAAAATGTTCACTTCAAAGCTCCTAAACCTGGCATAAAAC
>NC_092861.1:142950678-143000604 GCF_032062135.1 Pyxicephalus adspersus
AGGGGTTTTGGAGGCAAGTTCAAGCTCAACCCATGCACACTCCAGTCTTCACATGCTAGGGTATATTGTGTTGAATACAAAGATTAAATATGTATAAAGAAGCCATTTTACCTGGAAAGAATTTGTAATTCTGTAAATCCAGTTTCAATATTTTCACAGCACAGGAGGTCATAGCTGCTTTTTCTGCAGTTGCAGGTCTTGTTCCTCGTCAAGCCAATGGTTAGATAGTAAAGGAGAAGCAGCAGATTGACTAGCTCATGTCTCTATGCTTTCCTCCTATTAGCAGCCTCCTTAGTACAACTGATGTGCCGTCATAGAGTTGTGCTTATTCATATCCTTTTAGATCAGGGGTGCCCAACAGGTGGATCACAATCTACCAGTAGATCGCAAAGGCAACGGGAGTAGATCACGGAGCCCTGCTTTTCAAAATAAACTCACAGGAGTTATTAAGTCCAAGTTTTTATTGTCCGTAGATCATTTTGACTTGGTAATTTTAAAAGTAGCTCGTAAGCCAAAAAATTGTGGACACTCCTGATTTAGATCTGCCTGGAGTTATATTTAAGACAGAACTATGTCCACCTATTCAGCCCTAGGGAGGGCGAATAATGTTGGGGGGTTATTTTTGTCAAAATTTGTCAAATAATAATTGCAATGGCTTTGTAGCATATAGGATTTTGTCTTGATGGTGCAGGGGGGATGAGGACATGGGTCTCCAGAATGGCCAGTAATAGCTTTGCTGCAACTCAAGTTAAAAAAAAAAAAAAAAACACAAGGCACGCTTGGAAAATACAAGTTTAAAGTGAAAGTATTAATCCACAATAAGGGAAGATCCATACCCTGGTCTGTCTTTATTTCAAAGGTGAAACAACAAAGTGTGTAACACAGCTCAGTAGCTTGTAAAAGCAATAATGCCCATCCAATTAACACTCCGGAAATTACATGGGGTAATAAATCAGAGGTAAGCAGGCGACAGTTCCTCTTATCTCTAGATTGCAGGTGCTGGGCTGTGCAAAGCCAGATAAATTCCATTATTTCTCCAAAACAATATCAAGCCCTGTGAACCACAGGGGTCAGGACGATGAATAGGAATATATTTTAGGCATGGATGGTAGTCAAAACTGAACAAAAACAAAATTGTTGCACTCACTCTCCTTCTCTCTCCATGTGGTTTATATAGGAAAACAAAACTCCGGTCCAGAAAGCTCCTCTTATAACAATTTCAGTGTCCTTCCCTCTCTAATTACATGAGTACCTTTGTACTAATGTCCTAATCAGTACCATAAAATAAATATATAAAATGTAAAGTATACGAAAAGTATTTATATTGCTATAGTTAGTACTGAAACTTTCTATCCAAACCATTGTTCTCCACAGCCCCTTTTAGCTGGGCGCAGCACCCAACACTTTTCAGTATTTACCCGGCTGTTTTTGGGTGGTTACTGAAAAGTTGGGTCACAATCCAAGGGGCCCCCACCCGCCTACAGCTTCTTCTCACCCGCCGTAAAAAAAATTCTGGGTTGAACACTTTAGAGAAAATGATCAAAACCCACTGAAGTCATTACTCTTTTGGAGTGAACATCCAAGATGGCGCACGGCTTTCCTTCATGTAATTGCAAGATAATCCCTTTATTTGGCCAATGAAGACTAAACCTATGCTAACCCACAAAGATGACAATCCAATATGGCTGCTTAAAGGGACAACGCTACATGAATTCATTTCTGTTTCTCCAGTTTTTACACTCTTCTAGAGCAGTAACAAGTCACTGGGATACATTGTTCTTTAGGAATGATGGTAGAATATAGTTAAAGATTGTGCATATTAAGAGTCATCCAGAATGATGGGTGCAGTTCACTAAATAAGGCCCTGTGTCTTACCTGTGGGCCCTTAGACTCCAGTAGTCATTGTGAATGGGGGTATTGATTTGTGAGGGGGCTCTATCAGAAACAATATATAGCAGTCTCAGGTAACATCTATTGCAGCCTAGACATTCGTTAACTTCTGGAGCAAGCTGTGCTTTGATATGCAAAAAGAAACAACTGCAGAATTTGTCCTGGTCATTAAAGAGTTACAAGAGGTTGCAGAGGTTCTGCAAGTCATGCAAACCCCCCCCCCCCCATTAAGCCTCCATCCTGCACACGAGCGAGCAGGGAAGCCCCGCTCGTATCTAGGAGTCATCCGTATGTCGGATGTCCTTAACTCGGGAACTACCTGTATACTGAACATTATGTGCAGCCCAATCAGCAAACACAGATAAAGCCTCCTAATATGAGTAAAAGCCGACCGCCTCCACTTTATAGCCCAGCATAGTCAAATATTTTACTGGGCAGCATTATCAGTAGATAGAAGGTTGGAGGAGATTTTAGAATGTAGAACTGAAACTCTCATTAGATGTGTGATTAGCCGGATATTATTCATTAGAAATGAATTTACTCCAACACATCCCATGACACCATATTACTTCACCGCCTTATCTTACTGCATTTCCCCAATTACTGGTCAGACGTGGAGTGCAGTGAAGGGAAAAATTAAAATTCTACTTTATAGCTGACCTAAGGCCAGATGAAGTGGGTAAGCACAAGGCACAATGACCAGGTTTAGTTCCCGGTAGTCACAACACCAATACAATCCATAAACTAGTAAATTCAGATAAAACATGGCAATACCTAAAGGATCCATAAAACGCATATACAAAATACATAAACCAGGTCACCCTTAGTGGGAGCCACATGTAAAAACAATCCGCAGATACCAAGCTATGGGCAGTTAAATTTATATGCTTTCCCTGGAAACTTGGCAACTTTTATGTCCAGAGCTTCACAGTTGCTTCCCTAGTTCTTGTACACCTTATTATTATCATTAATATATATTACAGTCTTTATATAGCACCAACATATTACACAGAGCTGTACATTAAATAGGGGTTACAAATGACAGATACAGGAGGAGAAGAGGACCCTGCCCAGAAGAGCTTACAATCAAAGGCATTTGCTTCAGCAACTATAAGAGCAATGAGCAATAAAGTGAATACTTGGCAAGCTTTAAAAGACAACAGAGCATTACCAACGTTCAGAGTAGGATATTTGCTTTCACACATTTACACCCCCCACTTCTCTTCCAACTTTGACAATTACTTTAGCACATTCACCTACGCATTTCCATTTGGGTCAGACACAACTCACCTCCTCCAGGTTTTCCAATGTTCCATTAATATTTCCTCTGACTTTTATACGTTGGTCTACATGCCGTATCATGACCTTTAATAATAGAGATCAGCAACCATGGAATGGAGTTAGATATTAAAAGTTTTACAAACAACCACTATTTAATGTACAGTGCTGTGTAATATGTTGGCGCTATATAAATACTGTTTAATATTAACCACAAGGACACAAAAGGTGTGACAGTCCAACATTCTGACAACAAGCAGCAGAAAATAACAAATAACATTTTCACATCCTTCAGCAAGATTTAATAAAGCTGTTAAGAAGCTGTAGGTGTGTGGCAGCCCTGGTATTGTGACCCAAGTTTTCAGTAACCACCCAAAACATCCGGTTGGTTACTGAAAAGTGCCGGGTGGTGTACCTAGCTAAAAAAGGGCTGGGGAGAACAAGTGTCAATTTTTCCACTATCCCTTTTCTAAAGACAACTGAAAATCCTGGATTTCTCTTCAAATTCATTCACAGTAACATTGGTAATCAAAGAAAAACAGACAGAAAAAATAAATAAATAAATAAATAAACAAAAACACAGTGGTTCAGGGCTTTTCAAATTTCATATTTTTTCACTTATCTTACAACTGCATGCATCCTCCACAAATCCAGGTCAACATGCAAAATGCCAAATGGCAACGGAACACTGAGGTGTGAATGGGGAATTCATTTTTCCTTCCCTATTCTTGCTTCTGCTGTGCAGTTATTATTAAACAGGGTTTATATAGCGCCAACATATTACCCACCGCTACAATAAATAGGGTTGCAAATGACAGACTAATATAGGAGGAGAGGACCCTGCCCTGAAGAGCTTACAATCTAGTAGAATTATTAATATTATTACACAGTATGTATATAGCATCGACATATTACGCAGCGCTGTACAAAGTCCATAGTCATGTCACTAGCTGTCCCTCAAAGGAGCTCACAATCTAATGTCCCTACCATAGTTATATGTCATTATTACAGTCCAAGGCCATTTTGGGGGAAGCTAACTAACCTAACTGTATGTTTTTGGATTGTGGGAGGAAACCTACACAAACACGGAGAGAGAACCTGCAAACTCCATGCAGATAGTGTCCTGGCTGAGATTCGAACCCTGGCAAAGGCCAAAGTGCTAACCACTGAGCCACCATACTGCCCATGTGCTGTGCAGTTGCAAAAACACATCATGGGACTTCAAGGGCCAGTTCACTCAAAAATGAAATTTAATGTGGACAGAAACAGGGAATCACTTTAGGAACACCCAAGACAAATATCCCACCAGGGTCCACCACTTTGTCACAGCTCCAAGTTTACCATAAAACGCTCTCATTCAATCAAGTCTGAATTTGTCAATATGTTAGGTATTTTACAGCTTCTGTGTATCCCGGGGACACGTGGAGTTTGTCGTAGGATCTAACAGACAAGTGTGAAGACTATTCCTATACAAACCCCCGAAGCTCACAGCTTTCTCCAACACTTGACACATCTCACAAACAACACAAAACTCTGCAAAAAGCAAAGAAAAACATCCCGTCTCTTTGTAGAGGAAGGCTTCCTCCTGGCACAATTCACACTGAAAGGAATGAGCATTTTAACACCAAGTACAGAAGTGCCATTCCACCTGTGCATGGAATGACAAGAGGGAAAAAAGCTTCAAGGCAGATAATATGGAGCCAATTTGTAGAGTAGAGGCAGAAATTGGAGATATTCTCCATTTTTGTACTCCCGTTGCAGTACCTGAGTGTATAATACAATGAAAGTGGGGACAGGCTTTTGGCATTCACGCCATTAAAACTGTAGGAAAGGGCTGGAAAAAGCTGGAGGACCCCCAGCCAGGAAATGAGAAGATTCTATCTGTAAATTTTGAGAAGCCCAAAGTGTGCAGAGAATTCAAAGTAGGCAATGTCTGTCCAGGAGAGAAGCCGGTACCACTGTGCAAAACCGAAGGTAAGGCTGAAGGGCAGATTTACATTTTTAACACTATTTCAAAAAGGTAGGAAAAAGTCAGAATGGCCACAACCATACAGCAAAATTGTATAAAATAATAGAGAAAGCAAAAGAGGTCATCTCTAGTGATATTTAAAAATATGCCAAATCCCACAAAACAAACCTGTAAGTTTCCACATGCAACAAGAGGACTTAAACAGCACATACAAATGAATTATATCACATACATAGCTAGGAGCAATTTAAAGCTACCTAAACACATAATTTTCACTTTACATAAAAGGGTAGAAATCCCAAGAAAACAAAAAGGGGGCAGCACTGCCCCCTAATGAATTTGTTTTGGGTGATGTTTGAATTTGCTTTCTCTAAGTAGTATAAATAATTTTACAGAAACATTCCATAAAAATGTTTAAAACACAAGCAAAATATGTCATTAGTGAATAATTCATTCTTCACTCGACGCGTTTCGTGCATCCAGTTAACTTCTTCAGGAGGGAAATTTGAAGATTTCAGGAAACAATCAACCTCATGGGTATATGATCCCCTCAACAACAATGGCAATGGAGGTCAAGTACCAAAGGCCGATCTTTCCAAAAATGGGCAAATGTACCAAATTTCACTGATGATGAACCGTACCCCTCCAACTGCTCAGACTTATCAGGTGAGTTTACTCACCGGCGGTTCGTCATCAGTGAAATTTGGTACATTTGGCCATTGATGGAAAGATCGGCTCTTACAAACAGAGTGGAACTTGCCCGGCCTTTATTACTTGACCTCCATTGCCATTGTTGTTGAGGGAATCATTTACCCATAAGGTTGATTGTTTCCTGAAATGTTCAAATGTTCCTCCTAAAGAAGTGAACTAGATCCACGAAACGCGTTGAGGGAATAATGAAATCACTATCGGCATTTTGCTTGTGTATTAAATATCTTTATGAAATGTTTTTGTAAAGTTATTTATAATAAAAAAAGCGATGATACTCTTATTGCTCTTAGCTATGTATGTGATATCATTTATTTGTATGTGCCGTTAAAGTCCCGTTGTTGCTTGTGGAAACTTACAGATTTGTATAAAATAAAGCAATGATAAGTTTTCCTATCAGGGCCAATACTACCTTCTCGCTCTTTATAATTGACTATCTGACCTACAATGCATTCCACGGAGTCCAGAGATGAGGGGAACCGTTCCTTGACAATAAAGAAGAGGGGCCACAGAAACTATTTAGTGCCTTGGCCTTTAGGAATGTAACATAGAAGAAAAAAAAAATCCAACTCATTCTCTTCTTTGTACGACCCTATTCATGACGTCCCATTGTCTGCTGCAAAGGGCAACATAGTTGGTGCCCTAAATTGTAGGGTTAGTGGTGCGCTCCGTGTAGAGATCGGGGACATTTACACAAGATCCATTCAAACAGAGGTTCCCTGTGCCTTTTTTCAGATGTACAATGCTATTAATGCGTGTTTACTTTGAGCCTGGATTAGGCAAACTGGGACCATTAACTACAAGTCCCAGCATGCACTTGGGGCTATCAAAGGCTTTCACACAACAGTTCCTTACACAGCTATAACCAGTATGATCTTTTGCTGTTTGTGTACAATCAAAGCATGGAACGGAGGTCCAGTTTGGGACTGAAAAACAACCCCACCCCCATCTCCGTAACATAGGGGCAGATGATCTGTAGTCCACAGAAGGAACAGCAGCGGACACAAAGCACCCAGGCAATTATCAGCTCACAATACTTCTGGAGAGAATGAACAAGGATTTATAAGCACTTATCAAACAAACAGATATAATAAAATGCTTTTATTTGTGATCAGATTGATTTCACGCACTGCACAATGCAAAGGCTTATTGATACTTGGCATTTTCTGACATACGGACTGATGTGTCCTTTCACTTTCAACAGGTTCTGCATGCATGTTCACTTGCCAAATAGTGCAAAATACAAAGTTATAGAATATACTAGTCATTCCTCACAAGAGTTCTTCCAGGGGTAATTAGGGGCTCCATAAGCAGGTGACTCCTCTTCCACTGAGGGCCAATCTGAGAGAACATATCAATGACTGCCCACCAATCAAAAGGTACATTCTTTTTATGGGCAGCACGGTGGCTCAGTGGTTGGCTTTGTGGCCTTTGCAGCGTTATGTCCCAAATTCAAATCCAGGCACTATCTGCATGGAGTTTGCAGGTTCTCCCTGTGTTTGCATGGGTTTCCTCCGGGTACTCTGGTTTCCTTCCACATTTCAAAACCATGCAGTTACGTTAATTGGTTCCCCCAAAAAATTGACGGTAAATGGTATTACTGACATATGACTATGGTAGGAGCATTGGATTGTGAGGCTCTTTGAGGGACAGCTAGTGACAGGACTATGGACTTTATACACCACTGCGTAATATGTCAGCACTATATCAATACTCTGTAATATTATTATTAATATTAGACCCCCAAAGAGGGAAGGTCTCACACTGACCACGAGAATAAGGTGAACATTTCTTCTACTGACCCCAGACGAAAAGTTTTCACACTGACCACCAATCTAAGAGAGAACAATTCTGAATGACCACCAATCAAAGATGAAAGCTCTTCAAAAGGCCATCAATTAAAGAGAGTTCTCCTACTGACCACCAAGCAAAGGGGAGCACTTCTCACACTAACCACCAATAAGAGAGCACTTCTCCCACTAGCCACCAATAAGGGAGCACTTCTCCCACTAGCCACCAATAAGGGAGCACTTCTCCCACTAGCCACCAATAAGGGAGCACTTCTCCCACTAGCCACCAATAAGAGAGCACTTCTCCCATTAGCCACCAATAAGAGAGCACTTCCCTCACTAGCCACCAAAAAAGGAGGAAATGTTTCACACTGACCACCAATCCAAGGGAGAACATCTTCAGACCACTAATCAAAGAGGTATCTTTGGATTGACCATCAATGAAAGAGAGAAGTTTAACTGACCACCAATCTAATGAGTACACTTCTCCTGCTGACCATAAATGTAAGGTTAACACTTCTCCCAATAACCACTAATTGAAGAGGGAAGTTTTCACCCTGACCACCAACCTGAGGCCCTAATTTATTAAAGTTCTCCAAGGCTTGAGAGAATACACTTTCATCAGTGAAGCTGGGTAATCTAGCAAACCTGGAATGGATTTCCTAAAAGTCATTAGCAAATGTTTTTAATCCTGGACCAGATCTATTCCAGATTTGTTGGATCACTCAGCTTCACTGATGAAAAGTGAATTCTCTCAAGCCTTGGAGAACTTTAATAAATCAGGGTCTAGGAGAATGTTTCCTATGGACCACCAATTCAAGAGGGAAGTTCTCTGATTGACTACCAAATAAATTTGGAAGTTCTCCCACTGGTCACCAATCTCAGGGGAGCATGGTCACATTGGCCATCAGTCTATGAGGGCACTTCTCCCACTGACCACCAATCTAAGATGTATTTCTCCATCATTTTCTTTATTTCTATAATATTTCACAATAACATTCATTAAACCACATTATATCTATCTATCTATCTATCTATCTAACACTGAAATCTCAAGCAGCACTTAAGGAGAGATGATCAGCCACCCAGCACGGGATACAGGAGGAGGGGGCAGGGAGGGCTCACCAACTAATGGAAATCTCTGTACTCAAATGTGCTAATCTGACATTGCCATTACTGAGGGCTGGGTGACCCGGGGTCATAACCTTAAAAAGGTCAACACCATCTAAGCTGATATTTCAGTTGGGAGCGGTCATCTGGGTGTTTAATCATTCACCGGCACCCTAGCAGCAGTCTGGCCTCTCCTTGTACAAGCCATATGGAAAGGATTGAAGAATTCAGCTTTATCATACATTACACTGAATCCATTGACAAAGCCAGATATCATTATCTGAATTTGTAATTGCCATGGCAGGTGGGAGGAATAAGAGAAATCTGGTTGGAGACTCTGTTGGCTTTTACAAGGAAATGAGAACAAAAAAAGCCTTTGTGGGAGAGTCAAGAAATATTTCCATTACCATAGAAGAAGCTCTTCTGGGCAGGATCCTCTCCTCCTCCTGTGTCAGTCTGTATCTGTCATTTGCAACCCCTATTTAATGTACAGCGCTGTGTAATATGTTGGCGCAATATAGATAAGTATTGTTTATTATTATTATTAATAATAATAATAATATTAGAATAACTCTTACAGAAGGCACTGTGCATGTACATCCTCCCCAACAACCCAACGTGTTTCATGATAAACTGATCAAGCGATGTATTCAGATCTCCGGTCTGTAAAAAGTTTTAATAAAGACCAATTGGCCCATATTTGGTACATACTGAATTGCGAAAATTCCATAGAGCAGTGGTTGCTAACCAATCGAGCACTGGTGATCCGGTGGAAAATTTTGGTGGTCCACAGAAATATTAGGACATTATTTACATTAACAGGAAAACAAAAATAAGTATAATAAATTCTTTTATGCTGAATTACAATTTTCGCCTTTATATTGCACTAAATTCACGAACTGTACTATAGACGGAAAAACAAGGGAGGCGCAGCGTGACGCAGTGTAGTATTAAGTTATATGAGGTAACCGTTGCCGAGCCGTACGCTTCAGTTTTGTTTCCACCATTACAACAGTCACCCCGCTCTGCCAATACCGATTCTCATCAGATTGTTTTATTTTATTTGTTTATTTCTCAGATCCTCTTTTAGGTAAGTATGACCTTAGCTGTGTATTTTCTATAACTGTTATATTTAATGGCATCAAATAGTTTGACTTTGATAACTATCATTTCTTGTTTGGTCTTAGAATGAAATAAACCCGTAATGAGTGAGAAAAGCAAACTAATATTTTACATTTCTTTATTAATACCAAAGATAATACAACTAATGATAATAGTAACAATAGTAATACTTCACTTAACCGTGAGCTGATCAATGAATCAGAGCCGCCACAGTCCTTGTCAGCACCATTAGGAAGATCATTATTTTACAAATGTATTTATCTTTTTAAATAATTCATATTATTGGCCCAGGGGATTTAAAATGATGAATTTAGTGGAGGTTGGCGATGGCTGCCATAGAGATACGTTGTCGCTGCTCCATGTATTAGTGCGGATTGTCCAATCAATACTGAACAGCTGTACATGGATAAGCCATCACAATGGCAAGCCGCCTCTAAAGCTCCATGTGCACAGTTCTAGCATGAAACACTTATCTATGATTGGCTCGGGTGAAAATCCAATGTTAGTACAGGTGTCCCCACAGCCTGAGGATTTGCTGTGTTGAATTGACTAACGATCCGCATTGTTATACCATAATATAACAATGCAGCAGGGAGCACTGGAGTCCTCCAACATCCTCTCCATGTGGTTTAATCGGCTCAGTGCTGATATCGGACGTGTGTAGAGCGCTCATTATCCATAGTCTGTCCTGGTGGATCCACAAATGACAAATGACCATGATGAAATTGAAGGGAGGCGAGCACAGCGGGATGTCGCTGTGTCGTTTTCCCCTCTCCATAGAATGGTGCTGTATGTACAGCGCTCATTTGTGCATCAACCACAATTATTGCACGTGTGTATCCAGCCTAGGAATTAGCCAATCAGGTGATTATGGAGGGGATGTCGAAAGGAAGAGGGGTCTGTATTCCTAATAAATGATCGAAGTGGGCTGGGCTGAGACCGCATTGTCCTGTGCTCAAGGAAAGGTTGCAGAGATGGGAAAAGGGTTCAAGAGAAATGAGGAGGGAGAACAGATAGGTAGGGGGTTTCTATTAAACATATGTCCCATGTATATTATTTTTATGTTGGACTGTCACACCTTTGTGTCCATGTGGTTATTATCATTATAACAGTATTAATATAGCGCCAACATATTACACAGCGCTGTACAATAAATAGGGGTTGCACATGACAAACAGACAGTGACACAGGAGGAGGAGATGACCCTGCCCCGAAGAGCTTACAGGACAGTGTATTGATCAGGGTTAGCTGTTCCTTGGATGATCACCGGCTGGTAGAGAACGGCGGCATGTCCCACCGCTCCGGCATCATATGATCACAACAGATGGATGGCACAGCTTCTGCCATTTCACCAGCAGCCAATGTGTGTGCAAAACAAGTTTAAAATGAATCTGCAGTTCTATCCAAGACTTTCCTAGAGCTGCCCCGATTCCTTGGAATGGTCTCCTCGTCCTATTCGCTTTGCTCCTACTTTCTGCTCAAAAGAGCCCTAAAACCCAACGCTTCAACCTCACCCACCCGTCTTCTGTCTCCTAAACCTCACTACTCCCCACCATTCCATATCCCCCCTCCTATTGTGTGATACTTCCCCGTCCTCTTAGATTGTAAGTTCTTCGGGGCAGAGTCCTCTCCTCCTCCTGTGTCACTGGCTGTATCTGTCTGTCATTTGCAACCCCTATTTAATGTACAGCGCTGCGTTATATGTTGGTGCTATAAAAAACCTGCTAAGCAGGAAATTTTGAACTTTTTGGAAGGAAGAATAAATCCGGGAGAATCCAGCGTCACCAGGCCAGGGAAGTCTGCACGTATATAAGGCGAGAGGTGAAAGCGCAGCGACAGGGGTGAGCATGTTAGAACCAGATGTGTCGGAGGATCGGCCAGTGCAGACATGAAGCTAACAAAGGACGAGTCGTCTTCCCAGCGGTGGGCGGGTGCTGGGCTGGCAGTGTAAACACAAGCGGCGTACAGAGGAGCAGGCGATGGCATGTCGCGGCACGGCGATGAGCGACCGCCTCATCCTACAAAATGCCAGCCGATCCCACAGAATCACATTATGTCTTCCAGCCGAGGACGGTATAACTCATGCAGATATAAGGGCAGGCGGCATTTTTCAGAATTGTTTTTCCATGCATCATGCTGCGCTGCATTACCTTTGCGCATTAGGTTGCTGCAGCATGAAGATGCGTCAGAGCTGCGTTGCCCATAAGGGGAATTGAGATGCGTCAAGGTTAACCTGCGCTTTAACACAAAACTACATCTCACTGCATTACCTCTCCCAAAAATCACATCACTTCCCCTGACATTGCCCTTATCGTTTTTCTTTCTCTCTAGAAGGCCAGCACCATCTTTATTCTGGCATCACCCAGTGTCACTATCTACCTTTTGGACTGAGTTGTCGCCCCATAAAAATGTTGGAGTCTCTGCAGTTCTTGGCTGCAGCGATCACAGATCAGCCCCTACTGCAGCCAATCACTGCCACAGCCAATGGGGACATACAGAGCTGGTATTAAAAGGCATAATATTTGAACAGAAAGTGAGTGCTCGAGTAATAGTATTACTAACCAATGACATGAATTGATACAGCGCAACAGTCCAAGGGGCCCTAAAGGGGCCACAAGCATAGGACCCCTGAGTCTGGTTGTAGTGGTGCAGGACTCATCATAACAATCCAGACAGGGGCAAGCATAGGAAGGTGCAAGGTGTGCCACTGCATGAGGGCCCCGGACCCTCATTAACCAACAGGGGCCCCAAGTCAGTTCTGCACAGGTGCGCCGTCTGTCACCAAATCCAGAGATAACCTTAACACTCTGACTGTCAGTGCTAAATAGTCGGCAGGGGAATTTTGGGACTTTGTGTTTGCTTAATGCAGAGAGAGGATTAGCTGGCAGTTTTTACAAAACATCTTCACAATACAAACCAAGCAGCTGGAAAAATCATTAAAACATGCAAAAAGTAATAAAAGAATCTACAAGAAGGCGCATTTACCATGCATGCATGTCAGGCACCACATTGTACAACGCACACCTATATGGGTGCTCTAATAATATTATTATTAAACAGTATTTTTATAGCGCCATCATATTACGCAGCGCTGTACAAAGTCCATAGTCATGTCATAGCTGTCCATCAAAGGAGCTCACAATTTAATGTTCCTATCTTAGTCAGGTGTCATTATTACAGTCTAAGGGCAATTTGGGGGTTAGCCAATTACCCTAACTGCATGTTTTTGGAATGTCAGAGGAAACCTACGCTAACACGAGAAAAACATGCAAACTCCATGCAGATAGTGTCCTGGCTGAGATCTAAAATGTCAGAGTGCTAACCACTGAGCCACCGTGCTGCCCACTAAAAGGTGATCGTAACCATATACCACACTTGTATTCTGTTAGTGATACATTTTTATTTGTACCAATGGTTACATTTCCAAGACCAACTTTCAGGGGCCCCTTCAATACTGATTGGATGGAGAAGTGGCATGCCATAGGCTGGTCCTGGAAATGTATCCCCTGGTGCAAATATGAAACATTAAGAATGCAACTGTGATACAGAAAGGACAGAAATCCATTCCCCCAACAGATCTCATGGAGAAACACGTAACCAATGAAACCCAGACAACGTCTCATAGAAGTTCTGCCTGTTGTCACCATTTCACTGCCAAATGGATTCCCACAATCATCAGTAAACTTGCTCATACATTTGTATCTTGAATCTAGCCACATGTCACAACTTCCAGTACAATCAATCACAAGCAGATTGCTGAAAGCGAGGTGGCCAGCGTCCCCTCCCCATCACACACCAATTAACAGATCTGACACAAGTTACTGATAAAGATAGCAATAAAAAAAAAACAGCAGCAGTTTGCTCAACTTCATTATCTCGTCACAATCCTATCACTGCGACCAATGGGAACCATTATTGCCGAGATTGATATCCATCTGATGGAGAAGTTCTCATTGAGGTGGCTCAGTGGTTAGCATGCTGGCCTTTGCAGTGCTGGGTCCCAGGTTGGAATCTTAGCCAGGACACTATCTGCATGGAGTTTGCAGCTTCTCCCCGTGTCAGTTTTCTCCCACATTCCTAAAACATGCAGTTAGGTTAATGGGCACCCCCTCAAAATTGACCTTTGACTGTAATAAAGGTATATGACCATGGTAGGGATATTGGATTGTGAGCTCCTTTGAGAGACAGCTAGTGACATGACTATGGACTTTGTACCACGCTGCATAATATGTCAGCACTATATACTGTATAATATAATGTGTATGTCCAGCATAAGGCCATTTGTCTGGATAGCCATTGTCCCCGAGCCATTGTCGTCACCTGAATGGGAAGTTCAATCCTCCAATGAGAACACCTGTCTATATAAATTTCCCCTGACATTGAGATATTTTCTTACTTCCTGCCGCTTCTCTAAGACAGGAAGTGATCGTACATTCACTCTCTACGCACCGCCTAGCAATCCCATCAGCAGGTGCGTGACTGTGGACAATTTTAGTTAATGTGATCACTTCCAAAAATAACATTTTACTTAAAATCTCTGACCAATCGTACAACACGACTATGATCCAGCAACTGAAATCAAAGCAAGGCGTTCTAAAGTGGATATTGATATTAAACAGGATTTATATAGCGCCAACATATTACACAGCGCTGTACATTAAATAGGGGCTGCAAATGACAGACACAGGAGGAGGAGAGGACCCTGACCCCAAGAGCTTACAATCTAACAGATCAGATCACTGGCATTTTATATTGATAGCGGTCAGTGGGAAATTTTTTGCCATCCGTGTGGCGGTCATTAGCGGTCAATGGGAGACTTTTTGCATTACCCCAGATCGCTGCTTTTGAGGAACTTGCAGGAGGTTCATGCAGAATAAATGTTGCATTGTATATATTTGTATGCATTGTATAGTTTTTGTATTTATTTGTATGCATTGCATAGTTGTGTATACATTTAAATGCATTGTATATGTATTGTAAAGTTTTGTATATATTGTATATATATTTGTATGCATTGTATATATATATATATTGTATAATTTTGTACATATGTGTATGCATTGTATATATTTGTATAGTTTTTATGTTTTTATGCATTGTATAGTTTTGTACATATGTGTATGCATTGTATATATTTGTATATATGTGTATGCACTGTATATATTGTATAGTTTTGTATATATTGTATGCATTGTATAGTTTTGTATTTATTGTATAGTTTCGTACACATGTGTATGCATTGTATATATTTGTATAGTTTTTATATATGTTTGTATGCATTGCATATATTGTATAGTTTTGTATATATTGTATAGTTTTGTACAGATGTGTATACATTGTATATATTGTATAGTTTTGTACATATGTGTATGCATTGTATATATTGTATATATTTGTAAAGTTTTTATATGTTTGTATGCATTGTATAGTTTTGTATAGTTTTGTACACATTTGTAGAAGCATGAGCTGAGATCTGTGACATGAGAAGCCAGCAATGTGCTTACCTGCACGAGTCTCCGGCGCAGCCCGGCGCATCCACCAACAAGAAGCGCAATGAGATTGCAGAGATAGCGCTCAGGCAGCTCCCCTCCACCCCGCCGTCACCAGGCTGCAATCCCGGCCATCACCTCCCCCTCTCCGCCCGCTAAACACAATCCGGAGCCGAGATTCCCGGTAACCTCCGCTGCGCATCACAAACGGGAAAGTTTGGCTGGAAAGTGTGCAGAAGCGCAGCAGAGAGGAGGGGGAGGGGCCTGGGCGGAGTCAGGAGGAGCAGGAGGAGGAGCCGGAGGGGTGTCACTCTGAGCCTTGGTGCTAAGTGCATTACAGATGGACACAGCGCTAGTCCTTGACATCACAATGCTGGAATCCCTGGAATGTGAAGCCAGTGGGGATGTTACTTGCTTTATATTAATCAAAGGGAGAGAGGGGGGTGTCAGAGAAATCCTCTCCTGGAGGTAAAACAACCCAGCACATGGGACCTGCTGCATGAAAGGCCTATAGACAAGTGCAATGCATACTGACGGCTTCATTCTGATAATATTATTATTATTAAACAGGATTTATATAGCGCCAACATATTATGCAGCGCTGTACAATAAATAGGGGTTGCAAATGACAGACAGACAGTGACACAGGAGGAGGAGAGGACACTGCCCCAAAGAGCTTACAATCTAGTACATTTTAGAATGCACCAGGTGCTATGCATTGTCCTATTCGGCTTGCTTCTTCTTTCTGCTTGTTTAAAAGAGCACCCACTTTTTAAACTTGCCTACCCGTCTTCTTCTGTCTTTTCAAACCCTAACTACTTCTCATCATTCCATTTCCCCCGTACTACATCCCCACCTCTTTGATTGTAAGCTCTTCGGGGCAGGGTCCTCTCCTCCTCTTGTGTCACTGTCTGTATCTGTCTGTCATTTACAACCCTATTTATTGTACAGCGCTGAGTAATATGTTGGCGCTATATAAATACTGTATATTATTAGAATAACTATTACAGAAGGCACTGTGCATGCAAATCCTTCCCAATAACCCAACTTGTTTCATGATAAACCGATCAAGCGATGAATTCAGATCACCTGTCTGTAAAAGGTTTTATTAAAGACCAATTGGCCAATAATTGCTACATTTGGAATTGGGAAATGCCATAGAGCAGTAGTGGCCAACCAGTGGTTCAAAGAAACATTGGAAATTATTTGCAATATAAATCCTGTTTAATAATAATAATAAATCAAGTGCTTGACCAGAGGAGCTTGCAATCTAACCAATAGCCACACAGGATAAATGACTGACAGGGGTGTGGTGGGCACGCTGTGCCCCCACTTTTATTGGAAGGCGCACTTACCATGGATATCCTTCACTATTACCATGCCACCTCTTCTTTTTTTTTACGAATACTCCCCTGCTGACAAATTGTTGAGTTCCTATACTGGCATTAAAAGATGCTTTATATTATACACAGGGCTGTACATGTCAGTTCCTAGCCAAAGGAGCTTGCGATCCAACCAACCACAGGACTAAATAAATGGCTGATAAACTAATTCATTTTTGGGCAGTGGACGCCAACCTTTCAGACCTCACAGATCACTAAATTCATCATTTGAAATCTTCCGGACCATTATTATGAATTTTTATAAAAAGATATACATTTGTAAAATAATGAATTCCTAATGGTGCTGACAAGGACTGTGGCGGCTCTGATTCATTGATCAGCTCACGGTTAAGTGAAGTATTACTATTGTTACTATTATCATTAGTTACATTATCTTTGGTATTACTAAGGAAATACAAATTATTTGTTTGTTTTTCTCACTCATTATTATTATTATTATTAAACAGGATTTATATAGCGCCAACATATTACGCAGCGCTGTACATTAGATAGGGATTGCAAATGACAGACTAATACAGACAGTGATACAGGAGGAGAGGACCCTGCCCCGAAGAGCTTACAATCTGATGCGATCGTTTGAACGATACAGAAAGTGACGTGCACCACAGGAAGTGAGCGAACGTTCGTTCACCGCGCATGCTCAGACCATGGACGATCAATGAACGACCGTACACACGATAGATGGTCAACGATCGTCGTCCAATCCGATCCTCCAGTCCGGTCTTTATTTCCAACGACTATCCTCGTTTGTCGGCGTCGTTGGTTACTTTTTTTACGAACGATTTTTGCCCAATCGATCGTTCGTCGTTCGCTCGTCGTTCATTTCCAACGATAAAAATTGGAAGTGTGTACGCAGCTTTACCAGCAACAATACTGGATAGACAAATGACAAACTAGTTTATTCCCATGCTAACATTGTAGAATGTACAGGGTGGTTTGTATTGGCCTCTAGCCAAAGAGCTTGCAATCTAACCAACCACAAGACTGTACAGATAGCTGAGAAACTGCAGGCTGATATTATAGGGCACGTTATACAATACACAAGGCAATTTATGTCGGTCCCTAGCACAAGAAGCTTGCAATCCAGCCAACTGCTAGACTAGATAGCTGAAAAACTAATCCCTGTACTGACTGGGCTCTTTATAGATTACAAAAGGTGGTTCAAGCCAGTCTCTGGCCAAAGGAGCTTACAATCTAACAGATTGCTGAAAAGCTGACAAACTTTCTATTACTATTAATATCAGTTGTGGGGTTGTCACAGCTTTGCGTTGCTGCTTTTAAGTGTAACCTTTCCCTGGGAACAAGATGGGGCTAGCCCAGGATTTTTGCGACTGTTCCTAAATGAACAATGTACAATAAAGCGCTCCCTGCAATGAAGATATTTAAGATTCATTCTTGCTATGCCATTCTTGTGTGTCGTGTTAACCTGTGCACGTTATTGCATGTTGTGTCGTTGCACCAGAACAGACAATAAAAGATCACTGCAGAGAGCAGAATGACACCCTGGTATGCACCGTGCGGCATTGGGCCGGAAATAACACAGCTCATGGGGATGTGCATGCATTAATAAAAACACGCTGCACAGCCATAGTGGAACACGTCCTTAGATGGTATTATTATTATAATTATTACACATTATATAAATATATATATATATAGCGCTGACATATTACGCAGCGATGTACAAAGTCCATAGTCATGTGACTAGCTGTCCCTCAAAGGAGCTGACAATCTAATGTCCCTGCCATAGTCATATGTCATTATCACAGTCTAAGGTCAGTTTTGGGGGGAAGCCACGTTTCTGGAACGTGGGAGGAAGTGTTGATGATATTTTCCAAATTTGATTTGAGTATTTGCTGTTGTTGCTTTTTTGGACCTGGAGTAGACAAAAGCTGGAAGTCTTCAGCTGCCATGCAGAGGTTGGGCTCCTGATGTGTTGCTTTCCTTAGATAGGGGCTTCCTCCACCTGCCTAATATTATGTACGTTCTCCTTGTGCCACCAGCACAGCTCTGCTTTGAGACATAGGGCCTAATGTATTGAAGCTCTCCAAGGCTGGAGAGGATACACTTTAATCAGTGAAGCTGGGTGATCCAGCAAACCTGGAAGTCAGTTGCATTATTATGGACTGTATCAGAACCATTTTATTCCAACCTATCCCAGGAAAAATCCCTACTAATGACTTTTTGAACATTTTATCCACCTTTGTGTTCTCTGGGACAAATCTCGCATTTTGCAGCTTAGGCTATGTACACACGTGCAATAATTGTAATTGATTATTGGCTGATCGTTCGACAATCGTTAACACAAAAAGTGCACAATGACGCCGATGAACGAGGAATGTCGCTGGAAACGAACGACCGTCCTGCCGTATCCGTTTGGGCGACAATCGCTCGTTATCTATTATGTGTACGATCGTTCAGTGATGGTGGATGTTTCTGTAGTACACTTTCACCAGTACACGTCACTTCCTGCATCGTTCAAACAATCGTATCTAGTGTGTACATTATTGGTGGATTATATTTGAACAATCGTATTGTTACAGCATGTACAGAATTGTGCACTATACGATCGTTCAAAATAATCATTGATCTGTCTTTGTTTTCTAACGTCAATTTTTTGGCCTTTGGCTAAGTACACACAAGTGCTGTACATGGAGCACCAATCTGCTCTATAGGGAGGGGAGAACGACGAAGCGGCACCCCACTGTGCTCTCCTCCCTTCACTTCTATTATGATCGTTCATTGTCTGTGGATCCGTTAGGGCGATCGTTCGGATAATGGACGGCGGGCACTGCACACACGCAAGATTTTCATCCTATATCAGCCCTGACCTGATTATCGGATGTGAACCATTGCACGTGTTTACCCAGCCTTAGTTGTATTAATATATATATTTGTTTATTTATCTACAATATTATTCTATAGGCTGCAGAAATTTTATTTTTTTATTTAATCTTCCATCCATACTTACAGCTCTGAAGTGTATTATTATTAAAACAAACTTTTTGTATCTTTTTCACTATAAATATTTTTATTAATAGTTATTTCATAAACATTGTACAACACAAAAACACATTTGTGTGGCTTCCTGCTGCTGAGTCAGCGTATTTATTGTAACAGATGGCAAAGATAATAAAGCAATAAAGGCCAATAAAAGAATCTCTAAAGTTTTTTTTTGAAAATAATCATTGATCTGTCTTTGTTTTCTAACGTCAATTTTTTGGCCTTTGGCTAAGTACACACAAGTGCTGTACATGGAGCACCAATCTGCTCTATAGGGAGGGGAGAACGACGAAGCGGCACCCCACTGTGCTCTCCTCCCTTCACTTCTATTATGATCGTTCATTGTCTGTGGATCCGTTAGGGCGATCGTTCGGATAATGGACGGCGGGCACTGCACACACGCAAGATTTTCATCCTATATCAGCCCTGACCTGATTATCGGATGTGAACCATTGCACGTGTTTACCCAGCCTTAGTTGTATTAATATATATATTTGTTTATTTATCTACAATATTATTCTATAGGCTGCAGAAATTTTATTTTTTTATTTAATCTTCCATCCATACTTACAGCTCTGAAGTGTATTATTATTAAAACAAACTTTTTGTATCTTTTTCACTATAAATATTTTTATTAATAGTTATTTCATAAACATTGTACAACACAAAAACACATTTGTGTGGCTTCCTGCTGCTGAGTCAGCGTATTTATTGTAACAGATGGCAAAGATAATAAAGCAATAAAGGCCAATAAAAGAATCTCTAAAGTTTTTTTTTTGATAGAGCAGTGAAAGGTAAAACACCTGTCAGGCTTTGTTTCTGCTGTTTTTGCTCCTCTACATGGATTTCACTCCTGTCCTATAGACACAAAGGGAAGCAAGAAGGAATGTCTAAAAGGTGAATACAATCTCTTTTCGGTGTCCCCATTGATAGATTTCCCTTGTGTTCCTCATCTGACTTAAATTTTGGATTCCTCTTCACTTTCAGTCCTCAATCACCAGGACAATACCTGAAGAGGTTAAATCTCCCCAACAGGGACACAGACAGCAATACCAATATCAGTGTACAAACACCATACAATGGTTCTATACAGACCAAGCAGCTCTACATACCAACAGTGATTAAGGGGTCAAGCGTTCTGTTTTAGGGCAGAAATTCATTCTTGATAAAGAAAATTTTCTTCCTTAGAACTTTGGGCCTGAATTATTAAAGCTCTCCATGGCTGGAGAGAATACACTTTCATCAGTGAAGCTGGGTGGTCCAGCAAACCTAGAATGGATCTGGTCCAGGATTCAAAGCATTTGCTAGCAAATAGCAAATTTCTTCTTTGAAGAAATCCATTCCAGCTTTGTTGGATCACCCAGCTTCATTGATGAAAGTATATCCTCTCCAGCCTTGGAGGGCTTTAATAAATCAGGACCTTTGCGTCAATATATGATTTTGGATGACAAGGTCGTCATTCACCTACATTTTCTGGAATGTGGCCATACCATGACCAACAAGCAGTACATTGAGAGCTTAGAGAAACCATTTGGAGTACGAGACAGAACGGGAATCTGGAAATGATCCGTATTCACTAACCACACATATCTTTGGCAACAAGTCAAGGGGTTGGCTAACTGGGTTGGTCATGGATCCCCCATCCATCATACAGCCTGGATTTCCCTCTGACTTTCACCTATAAAGGACAATCTATGGGGAAACTATTTGATGATACACACAAAGTAAAATTGGCTGCAAAGAATTGGGCACGACTTTGCACACCTGAATCATTCCATCGAGGAGTTGGGTTCAGTGATGACACAAATGCATTGCATGTGAATAGGATTTTCTTGAGTAGTATCTCTCTATAGAGAAATAGATACTCTACTAAAATGTACAATTTTCATGACCCATATCAGTTTAAAAAATGTCCTCTTTTGCATTAAATTCGGTACAGCCCCCATATTTCTATGTGTAATATAATTTACCATAATGTATTTACGTGGGGGCAGCCATGTTTGCTGTTAAATATGCATGCTCTGCTTCTTGTCTTGCAGTGCTCCACAATGACTGTGTTTTGCTGGCTATTTTTATTATTAATATTATTAATAATAAACAGGATTTATATAGCGCCAACATATTATGCAACGCTGTACATTAAAAAAAATATTATTAAATACAATATAAAATTAAATATTACTGATCCATCTTACAATGCAAGTCTATGTATCAGCTAGGTATTTATTATCTTTTCGCTGGTTTTGTTAGTACATGGGAAGTGAGAGGAACAAGCTCTGAGACACCTGGGGGGCTTCTGTAGGTAACACCTGACACAGAAGGTGGGGAATTTAGCACTCTCCTCCTCTGTCTCCTAAAACTTTAAACATTTTATTTGCTTCACAGCTCATTAGCGTCTAAGGCCATCATTATGCTTTGTTATGGCTTTGCCTCCTACCTGTGATGATTCATGGATAAAGAACACAGCAAGGCTTGACAAAGAATGTTAGCAATTGTTATACCTTCTAGGACATTGCAGCACCTTTCACTATGAGTATCCCACATTGGGGGGGGCAAGGCAAATTATCAATGTAGGTATGTAAAATTCTTCTTTTCAGTTATATGTTCACATATTTTTCTGCTCACACAGCTAGATATTAAAAACCAACTCGTCCTTCTAATTAGTTTTGCAATGTTTCTTCTAATCATTTATCTCTTCTAATTTTCCAGAGTACTTTAAAAGTCATCTGAACCTTATAGCTAAATTCGGGGATAAGCCAGTGTTGAGGTTTGCCAAAAAAGATTTCCATGCAACTATGTCTCATGGTAACTCCTTCACTCTTCTTTTCTCTCTTCCCAGTCCTCGATTTCTTCTTTCCACCTTTTACTTGAGTATCCCTTCTGGTCTGTATTTTAGTACAAAAAAACTAAAGTTTCAAAATAAAGAAATTGCCACCAGGAATGTCCTTTTGGCAGTAAGGGCAAATGATGCCCCCTCTGCCACCATCTTCATCTGCTTGTTGGATCTTTAGCCGAATCTTGATTATTATTATACAGTATTTATATAGCGCCCTCATATTATGCAGCACTGTACAAAGTCCAAAGTCATGTCACTAGCTGTCCCTCAAAGGGGTTCACAATCTAATGTCCCTACTATAGTCATATGTAATTAGTACAGTCTAAGGTCAATTTATAGAGGAAGCCAATTAACCTAACTGCATGTTTTTGGAATGTGGGATGAAACCAGAGTACCCGGAGAAAACCCACGCAAATAGGGAGAGAACCTGCAAACTCCATGCAGATATTGTTCTGGCCAAGATTTGAACCTGGGACCTACCGCTGCGATGGCCGGAGTGCTATCCACTGAGCCACTATAATGCCCAATTGGATAGTGCTTATTCAGTCCCAAAGGAATGCCAGGATACCCCGCATATCCCAGCATCTGTGCCCAACTATGCAAAAAATTGTATTACATGTAAGTACTTTTTATTGCAGAAGTGACATTGTCTTTCTTTTAATAAAATTCCAACCTGCCTGCAATTTGTGAATGTGGAGCTATAGTTCTGCTTTTGATGCATGGTAGCTTTTCAGATGTCATTCACTGTAAGTGCCCAGACCAGCTTACCTTTCCCCTTCTCTAGGTGTTCATTCTTCCACAGGTCCCTTCATTTCTCAAGTCCCTTATCCTGTTCTTTTACGTCTTTAACTCAATGGAACCCCATCTCTATTCACTGAAATCCTGATTGCCTTTTGTTTAAGGCTCCTAGCTCTTATTTAAAAGTCCATGGCCAATGTACATCTAAGCTGACTTTCTCCAAGAAAGCAAACTTTAAAGGCATTGCACCTGATTTATTAAAGCTCTCCAAGGCTGGAGAGGATACACTTTCATCAGTGAAGCTGGTTGATTCAGCAAACCTGGAATGGGTCTGGTCCAGGATTGAAAACAAATAGCAAATGGAAGAAATCCATTCCAGGTTTTCTGGATCATCAAGCTTCACCAATGAAAGTGTATTCTCTCCAGCTTTGGAGAGCTTGAATAAATCAGGCCCATTGATTACCTATAATGCTATGATGAGGTTTTTCTTAAAATGTATGGTCTGGTGACAGGGTCTATTTGAATTATTTGACATTCATTAATATAGAAGGTAAGGGAATAATTTAAATGAGATATCCAGAAGCCCCTGAAATACACCTGGTAAACAGTGACTTATTCCACCCATTGAGTCATAATCTGGATGGCAGAAAGAATTTTCATTACACAATCTCAGTAAACAAACAAGTCGGAGTGTACAAGAGCCAACATGCTTCAACTCCAATGGCCCTGGGTGCAGAAGACATCACTGCCATGAATGCCACACAGCTACAGGACGTGTGTAATCTGGTAACATTGCTTTATATTCTCATCACGTGTCTACCTCTGACTTTTCACTGTGGAATGTACGCGAAGCTCTGCCTATCTGTTTATATTTTTACTGTGAAAAGTTCACAACGGGCCAGATTTCCTAAAGTTCTTTAAAACTGGAGAAGATAGACTTTTATGGGAGAGCCTGGGAGATCCAGAAAACCGGGTAAACATTTCCTAAACATTATTTGCCATTCGTTGTTGACCAGATCCATTCCATGTTTGCTGGATCACTCAAGTTCTCCCATGATAGTCTATCTTTCTAAATCGTAGGGAACTTTAATAAATCAAGCCCAGTGTGTAGGCTTCAGGACTTGTGATTGGCCAGATTTAGCTATTCTTCATTTACCTAAATTCATATACAGTAGGGATGGGCAAACTTTTGACTCAATTTGACAGACAGGCCAGGCCAGTATCAGATAGATGGAGAGTATTCGTATGAACTGATATAAATTACATGTAAAAGCCATTAGCTAAAAGTAAAAAAAAAATCTTTCAATCAATTTGTGTTGTTGGTCCTCCTTTTTTGCCAGTAGACAATTTGGTATCATTATTTGACAAGCTGGATAAAAAAGCCCAACGAGCCATATATGGCTGGCAGCCCGTAGTTTGCCATGCCTGATGTACGGTATGCCATCAAATGCAATGTGCAATACAGGTAGTCCCCGGGTTACATACGAGAGGGGGACTGTAGCTTTGTTCTTAAGTGGAATTTGTATGTAAGTTGGAACATGTACATTATTTTAATAGGGCAGATGTTTGTCCCAACATATTATTGGACAGCATGGTGTCAGTTACTGGATAAAATCCTCACTGTGAGTTAATCACAAACAAAGAAAAAAAAATCTTTATGTAGCCTGGACTTTTATTGACTTTTGAAGCAAGCTGTGCTTTGATATGCAAACATTATTTATTATTATAAAACAGTATTATTATAGCACCAACATACTTTGCAGTGCCGTACATTAAATAGGGGTTGCAAATGACAGACAGATACAAACAATGACACAGGAGGAGGGGACCCTGCTCGGAATGTTGTATGTCTTTGTGATTAGAAATAAAGATGCATTTCTCTAACCTAAGATACCAGTTCACCAAGCATATAGATTGGCATCCTTTTACCTAGATGTCCATGTGCCCAATAGGGTCATCATGGTGGATATGTAAAGGGGATGACATAGTCAGCCATTTATTTGTAGATAGTTCCTCTTTAAAGGTGAACTAAACATAAAAATTGAAAAAAAAAAATGCAAGCAGGCAATTTTTTTTATTGCAGAAAGAACAGGAAATGTCTCTTCTGCAATAAAACAAACACACCTGCCTGTTCTCAAACTTTGCACACGCGCAGTCCAATCTTGGCATAGCTAGCTGTTGGGCATGGATGAACTTGCATGCATGGGAATTACTTTATTGCGCCTGGCCAATAAAATGGCTGAAGATCCTCAACTTTGAAGAACCTGGAAGGGACCCTGGACCCTTGCATGTGCAGCTCAATGTATGATCCTGGCATAAATGTATGTTTGCAATGAATGACATCCCATGTGCATGCCCAGGGGGTACGCCATTCTGGCTTGGCCAAACAAGATGGATATGGATCCTGAACCTGGAAGACAACCAGGTGAAGATACTCACATCTGCAAGTGAGGAGCGGTGAACTTAATTACATAATAGCAAACAGACAGATATGTTGGGGTTATAGCAAAAGAGACATTGTCTGGTCCTTCTGCAATAAAGCAGAGAACTCTGCAAGAACCCGCCTGCTTGCACTTTTATAGATTTAGTTCTGCTTTAACAAAGTCTGGACCAAGTTTTTGTGTCACATACCCTTTTTCCCTGAAAATAAGCTACAATATATATAAATACATGGACAAGAGGTTCCCATTTAAGGAAAGCGCCATTGGTAGATATTAGAAATTGAAGGAAATGGAGTCACAAGAAATTCAAGATGGAATTCAGGGTTTGAAGAGTTATGATGATGTTCCAGAAGATAAAGCTATAACTATATTTGAATAAATGTTGATTGTTGTTCATGAAAAAATAAGACATCCATTGGAGCAAAATTGAATATAATACATTGTCTTATTTTCGGGGAAACAGGGTAGTTCTGGGTCCTCCACTTATAAAGTGTCACGGCATGCCACTCCGGAAACTCTTTGCTGTAGTTGAATAATACAAACGCAGTGCCTAGGATTTCGACCTCCGGATATTTTTGCAAAAAAAGAAATAGTTTTTGATTGCACAATGTTTCCAAATATAAGTGACAGAGATGGGCAAATATTATATTTTAAAACTTATGCCTGCATGACTTCACTTTTGCTTCATGTAGCTCTGACCTTTTGCAATTCTTTTGCCTGTTACATAACAAACAAAAAAAATGTTTTTTCCCTTTGAAGAAAAGTTACCATGTCATATGTTGTGAACTTCAATGGAACAATCTTATCAGCTGTATAAGAATGAATTTCCATCCTGCACCTGTGTAGTCATTTCAAGAGCTTCTGCCCTTCCTGCAGACACCCAGATAATCTATGATACACAAGCTGGGAATGTAGACACTGTTTTATTGGGGCCATAAGTAAATGTTTGCTCTTCTAGCAGGGCGCTTTATACTACTTATCAGCTATTTGTCTATTTACTCTGAGTGCTGGATTTATCCAGAGATTAAAAAAAGGAAGCATGTCAGCCATGCAAAGTTTATTGCTGTAATGTGTGACACCTAGAAAGGTAGGTTGAAGCTGAACCTGATATAAAAACCACAAATAATAAAAGTATGTAAATAATAATAGATATTTAAATGTATTTTTAATGCAAGCAGTGCCTGAATCTGACATGGCAGCAGGGGGAAACAGAGAAATTATCTTATTACTGTACTTTTTTTTTAAGTGTCCAGTATCAAGCTGGGAAGACCCACGATGACATGGGCTCAAAGTAAGTGAGCTGGATGATGCTGGCCAGTAGACTGATGACATCTAGAGGCAATGAAAGAGTACTGCATGGGCAAACTCTATATTAAAAAGTAAATAGCAGGGTGGTATTTTATTGTTTAATGGGTTAATAATTAAGTATTTATTTTATAGTTAAACCTCTGGATTGATCCTTCTTTGCTAGTCATAAAACATAGGTATGAAACATAAAACTTTCCACATCATTTCCAATTTCCGGACCATGAATAAGACTATCACCTCCTTACTAAACATTTGGTCGTGCATGTCATTCTTGGAGGGACAGAGCCTCTAGGGGGCGCTATGGCTTGCATAATAGTGGTGTGAGCCATGAGAAGGGCTAAGATGCACAATCTAAGCAGCATCCTCGTCTTCTCCAGAGCCTCTACTGGTGAGGATGTTGCGCTGCAGGCTGCTGCCAGGTGGCCGTCCTTGGGCACACCAGAGTGGGCAGAACACAGTGTGGTACAAAATCACAAGGCAGGAGAATAGTCAAAAAGGCCCGGGGTCAAGGCAGGCAGCAAGCAAGTGGGGTCAGGAACAAAGCCAGGGGTCAAGAACCAGAAATCCAGGGAATAGATAACAGTGACATAGGAGCAGGGGTGTAATGTGGTGGGCACGGGTGGAAACTTCATGCCCTCACTTTTTTTGGGAATGCCCACTCTTTTTTTACAAAGAATTCTTTGGTGGTCCACAGCTCTGGCCAGCCCCTCCCCCCGCAGGGTCAGGAGAAGGAACCCGCTATTCTCCCGTATTGATTTGCAGCCTCAGGGAGGTGGGCGGGTTGTCTTCTTTCTGAACAAAACCTGCCCACTCTGAGCCTGCGATGGGAGAGTGGGTGGGTTACGGTACCATGATGACACTTTGGGGGAAGTTTCATCCCCTTTGAGTGACACAGGCAGGGGTGTAGTCTTCTTTTTTACGACTACACCCCTGAACAGGGGTCACCGCAGACACAGGAGTCCCAGGAAGCGACAAGAGGTGCAGGTGACACAGAGGTCACCGGAGACACAGGGGAACACAGAAGACACAGGAGGCACAGGGGTCTCAGCAGACACAGGGAACACATGAACAGCACAAATGAACAGACAGGGTAACAACAGACTGGAAGACAAGGGATTAGCACAGAAGCTGGACAGGGAAAGCACTGAAATAACCAACAGGTGCATAGGAAATGCTCAGCAGAGCTAGGGGGCTCGGCACAAGTGGAGACAAGTTGCATGAGCGCTAAGTGCTGTGTCTTTGCTTGCTAAATTGACAGAGGCAATTAAGTGGCTATTTCCCAATTGGCCAGCAGGAGGGGCAATACTGATTAACACTGGAAGAGCAGGCGCGCCCGGGCTCAGAACTGCTCGCATGCACTTTAGCAAGAAAGAGGTAAGTGTGACACTGCAGCAAGAGATAAATATAGGTATAATTTGTTTTTAGAGGGGCAGCAACAAAACCTCCTGGCCATTCCTTGCAATTAACCTTTGGGATCTTGGGGCCCATTTATACAATATGTGAGTCAGACTGGTGCTGGAAACCCTCCCATTGTCACATAGATTTGGACACTCATTAGTCTAATATAAATATTTTTCTATACACACTGCCAAAGTATTTTTATTTGGCCAACAGTTTAAAACTTTGGCCATCAAATCTTTTTTTTTCTTTCAGGGGCCCCCTTGATAACTGTCATGGATAACATCTCTATTTTTTTTCTAGTAGGGGTCTACCTTAAATGAAGTCCCAGCTTAAAGTTCTTTTCTTTTTAAACTGTTCCACAAAAACAACAAACTTTCTTAGAGCAGAGAGATTTAGTAGTGGAGTTGTCAAACAAATTGAGGGGTTTTTGTTACACTGTTAAACTTGTTTCCAGCAGCCCTTTGAAGGCTTCTGTGATTTAACTAAACTTCAGAAGAAAGAAGAAAAGTTTTGGAATGAGGCTGGGTTGCGGAGTTTGGAATCTAGCAGAGTAGGTGTGGTTTCGTGGTCAGGCCTCAGTGAAGAATGGGCTCCATTCACTGCTTCATGAATTGAAATTCTGACCCTGTACTGTTTCCTAGCCCAACCTAATTATAAAACAGGCAACTCAGTTGCATTTTATTTTTTGCTGTGCTGCATATTATTACTCCTCTGAAAAAAAATTAAAAGAACAGAGAATTGTTTATATTGACCCACATGCTGCATGTGGAAAAAGTTATAGAAGAATGTTTATTGCTCTTATTCGATTTAGTAACCTTGCTCGAGGTTACAAACTGGAGAGGTCCTCACACTGAGTGGGATGTATGACATTTGTTTTGTATATAGACAATATTCTTTTGTATAGAGAAATGCACTCGACTGTGTTGCTTTTTTCACTTCTTATGCCTATTGCTATTTCAGTCTCATAACCTTCTGGCACTGTAAATGATCCTAATAAATAAACATGGTGGAAACGTGCTTAGCACGGACATTATGCTAGGTTTTGGCATGGAAATTTTGGGCTCATCCTTTTTTCACAATGTGATGGGATAATTACTCAAAGTCCAGCTTCTGGGTGCAGAAGAGTCAGGGTTCCATCTAAAGTTGGTTTTAAATGAAGATATGTTGGTGGAGAAATGTATCAGTTTGGTAGGTATTTAGATCTGTTGACCTTTGCTGACGGGTCTAAAGAAGTGGCTGCCACAAAGAAGTTTGGTGAAGTGAATAGAAACACCAGTATGGCGGAGGGTCCATTCAGTTGTTATTCAAATAAGAAAAAAAAATCAGCACGTTTCAGGGACTTGGCCAAGATCACTTCATCAGGGCTCATGCAAGTGTGGCTTGGCAGAAAGCTGGACTTTGAATAATTATCCCTGAGGAAATACATAACCTATGCCAGAGAGATCTCCAGTATACCTGCTTTCAGTCCAGATTTCTTCAAACCCAAACCTACACTAGCCCTAATGAAGAGGAATATTCAAACATTTACATTTAAACCGATTATTACAAAGACTCTGCAGTCCCTTGTACTATTACACTGACACTAGCTCGGGTATGATATAAGCTAAGAAAGTTTTTTCAAGTCAAAAGAAGTGGCTGCCACAAAGACGTTTGGTGAAGTGAATAGAAACACCAGTATGGCGGAGGGTCCATTCAGTTGTTATTCAAATAAGAAAAAAAAATCAGCACGTTTCAGGTACTTGGCCAAGATCACTTCATCAGGGCTCATGCAAGTGTGGCTTGGCAGAAAGCTGGACTTTGAATAATTATCCCTGAGGAAATCCATAACCTATGCCAGAGAGATCTCCAGTATACCTGCTTTCAGTCCAGATTTCTTCAAACCCAAACCTGCACAAGCCCTAACGAAGAGGAATATCTAAACATTTACATTTAAACCGATTATTACAAAGACTCTGCAGTCCCTTGTACTATTACACTGACACTAGCCCAGGTATGACATAAGCCATGAAAGTTTTTAAAGCAAACTCTATTGATGCAAACATGGATTTATTGCAGCAGTGGAGCCTTAGGTTGTCTATCATAGGAGATCTATGCATGGTGTTTGTTCTCCTTTGTCTGTATGGGTTTGCTCCAGTATCCAAACACTTTTGTGGGTCTTGTACTCAGACATAAAAGGTGAGTTCTTGGTGTGGGTTCCTCCATAGCTTCACACTTGACCACCTGGATCTAAATCCTTTTGTCCTTTATTTAAACCATTTTTGTCTTTTTTTTAACTCAGGTGTGAATGTTGTTTTTATGGCACTGACCTGTTTTTCCATTCTTTAGATCTCTGGTGGCAGACACAGGGGCTGAATTGCTTGTTTGTAGCTGTTAAAATGACAGATACCTTGGTCTATTGCCTGTGCTGGTAGATTGGGGCATTTTTAGGGTATGCTTAACCTAGTACTCTACCTACACCTATCTGTTGATGTTTAACCTTTGCCTTCTTTCCTCCAACTGCACTGATCCCAGCTACCTCCCCATTAGATCTGCTCTGGTCCAGGCCACCTATCTGACAGAATGTACGGAACGCAGCAACCTCTCCCACAGCCTGCACAAATCGTGAAATTCCCCCACCTACTAGATTGTAAGCTCTTCGGGGCAGGGTCCTCTCCTCCTGTATCACTGTCTGTATTAGTCATTTGCAATCCTTATTTAATGTACAGCGCTGCGTAATATGTTGGCGCTATATAAATCCTATTTAATAATAATAATAAAAGCCACCCCCACCCACGAAGAATTGTTTTCAGAACAATTGAGCCTTATTACCTTATCATATGGGGGGCAGCTCATATTGCCAGGTGGTACTCCCAACCGCTGATACTTTGTTCCCTGTTCTGTGTCAATGGCGAACAGTTATGAAGTCTCCTTTGGTAATCAGGCGATCGGTGAAATGTTTTGTCTGTACTCCCTGTTCTTTCTCCAAATGCCAGACAGACCTTGAACGAAGTTTGATCTATTTTTGGTTTGTCTGATGTTTATAATAAATGTGAAGAATAATATACACATCAAGTTTTTCAACAGACCATTGAATACGCAGTTGCTGTAAAAGTTTCCAAGGGAACCTGACCAGGTCTATCTTTGTTTGCCATTCCTAAATAGTGTGGAGACTTGGACTACGTACACATGTTAGACCTTTGTCGTTGGAAAGGATCTTTCACATTTCAAATATGTATGAATGAGCGCTGTACATACAGCACCGTTCTACTCTATGAAGAGGGGAGGGGGGAGAACGTGCAAACGGCACCCCTCTGTGCTCTCTCCCCTTCACTTGTATTGTAGTTGTTCATCATTCATGGATCTGCCATGAGGGATCCACTAACGACGTTGGACGAACGATGTACACACATCAGATTCTCATCCAATACTAGTCCTGAATTGATAATCAGATGACAATCTTCTGATGTTTGTATGTAGCCTTAGAGCCTTATTTATTAAAGCTCTCCAACTTTTGGGAGGATACACTTTCATCAGTGAAGCTGGGTGATCCAGCAAACCTGGAATGGATCTGGTCCAGGATTCAAAACATTTGCCAGCAAAAAGAAAGACGCTAGCAAGCTGTAAGAATCCTTCTAAAAGATGTGACCACTTGTTAGGAAGCAGATTTTACTTCCATCTAAAAGTCAACCTTTTCCTTGCAGAATCCAAAAGTTAATATAATAAGACAGCCAGTGGATTTTTCTGTCTTACTGAATGTGACCCCAACATCCTCAATACAGGGAACAGGTAGAATTTATAGCATTAACATCCCTAGCGGTTATCCCGAGTGTGACTCAGGGTGGAATTCACCTGCAAATAGCGGTAATCCAGAGTCACACTCGGGGTAGCTTTACCTAAAAAAAAAAACACTTACCTTGCCCTGTCGCTGTCTCCGGGCGTCCTACTGATCCCCGCAGGTCCCGGGGACACGTCCTTCCTACTCGATCTCCAGCCGCAAAGTGCAGAGATGATCTCCGGGGTTTCCCGGTGCATACGTCGGTGCAGCCGGGACCCTAGCGGAGGGAACTTCAAATAATTTTGTATTGGATTCAATACAAAATAGCTGTATTGAATCCAATACAAAGAAATCTTCATATAATATTTATATAATTATGTTATATATATATATATATATTATACATGCTACTGTACAGTTATTTTACATGTTTAACTATTCTTTTAGATTTTTTTTTTAAGTTTGTTATTAAATTTATTAAATGTATTAACTATTGGACATATTTCGGTTTGAGTTATGCCTAAGAATAAATAGACACATGCCTGACCCATTTCAGAACATGCAAGAAGGCACTAGGTTCAGATGCACTTTTAATATATGCATGCAAAGTTTAATTAATATTGATGGAGTTTTGTTTTTTTTTTTTTTTACAAGATACTGAAGACAATTAAGTGTCCAGTCCAGTTGAACAGAAATCCATGAAATGCTACACAGATCTCAAACGGCTATTACTGTAATTTAACAAGCATCATTCATGATGATAGACTGCCCATCTTACTCTTTAACCCTGGTCCCCGTAACTTTTCCTTATTCCCCAAACTGAAACATCATCTACAGGAATAAGGTTATGTACACCAGTCAGATGATTTGCGGCCAATACGAGCCACAGGATCAGAATCTAACGTGTACAGAGGCCGTCCGACAGAAGACGTTTACCACCTCAATGCAAGTGAAGGGAGAAGAGCACAGCGGGGTTCTGCTCGCTTGTTGTCCATAGAACAGAACAGCACTGTATATACATTGCTCATTACTTTTTCAGTCGTTTATCTTTTACGATCATTTTCAATGGCAAAAATCTTACGTGTGTACGCAGCCTAAAATTTAAAACCAATGCCTCTCCTATTGTGTGTTTCTTCCCCCACCTCCTTGATTGTAAGCTCTTTGGCGCAGGGTCCTCTCCTCCTCCTGTGTCACTGTCTGTATCTGTCTGTCATTTGCAACCCCTATTTAATGTACAGCGCTGCATAATATGTTGGTGCTATATAAATCCTGTTTATGATTATTAGGATTAATAATAATAATAATATAATAATAATATTAATACCAATAATATTAATATTAGTAATAATAATAATAATAATAATAATAATAAATAGTGAAAGATAAGGTAGCAGCATGGCCACTGGAACAATCAGAACATTTGTTTTACAGGAAAAGAACAGTTGGGATATGTGTATTAGAGATTCAGAGGGCTATGTGAAAAAATAAACTTTGCTCAGTTCTAATCCTGTATTGTCACAGCAAGTTATATCAGGGGACACTACGTGCGGAATCATATATACAGTGTATATGTATTTATATTTATATATATATTACATAAACAGTGTTATCAGTTTTATGGTTCTCAGAAGATAGGAATGTTATGACATTATTTAACAAACATGATGCTTAAATGCATATTAGACTTTTCATGGGAATGGAAAAGATCCTTATCGTGTTCCAGCGTCTTGGAAGCTGGCAATATATTTTTGCTTTGCTTTTCTTTGGTAATAGGAGCCGGGGGCATTCCAATGACTGGTAATATTAGCTGACACACACAGATAGGATTATTGATATTTGTTGTGTGATGATCCATCTTATATGGGTGGATTATAGAGACACCTAAAGTTCCTGCGTTGGTTGTTGATATTAAAGACTAACAATCTCTAAAACGTTTTTTAATATAAAACCAGATGTTCTTGTTCTAGACCAGAGGTTGGCAAACTCAGGCCTTTAGGCCAGTTACGGCCTAGCCGGTAGTTTGTTCCAGCCTAACGCTCCCTGGGCGATCCGGCCTAATCCCGGGCCAGCAACCTGCTTCGACCAGGGGGCATTAGGCCAGAACACACTAAGCGTCCGGAGCTCCGGAGCCTCCTCTTGCTGTGGCTCCCCTATTTACCGCGGCCGGTGTTAACACTTCTGTCACCGGGGAAAATAGGGAATGCCCCCACAAGGGAAATCCATCTGCTCCGCAATGCATACGGAGGAGAGGGATTTCCCTCCAGAGGGTGTTCCTAGTTAGGGCGGAGCCATTAGGGCAGGATTCCAGAGAGAGGTATGCTCCTGCCCGCCACAAAGGTTTGCCTACCTCTGTTCTAGGCAAACACTTTTATGTGCTTTATTTGGCAAATAATCATTACTTACCTGATTGACAATTTTAGGGATGTGGTAAATTACCGGGGGTTGCTCATGGTAACGGAATGCTTGCAGGGCTGATAATAGGCAGCAGACTCCAAAAGTCCAAAATACCAGCAGTATTTAATCCTTTAGCCAAGTGTTACAGCACACACTCCACAACTTTACAACAAAATAATAAACAGTACCCCGGCTGGGCCTCTGACTACCTCACTGTGTGCCCTCTCTTACTAACACACACTATATCACCACTACTCCACTCACAGTTTAAGTCTTGCTTGCCCACTGGCTTCCCTGGAGCTCTGTCCCCTTTTCCTGCACCCTGGAACAGACTCTGGCTCCTTTCCCAGCCTCTCAATCTGGAACCCTCTGGCTCTCTCTCAACCTGGAACCCTCTGGCTCTCTCTCAGCCTGGAACCCTCTGGCTCTCTCTCAGCCTGGAACCCTCTGGCTCTCTCTCAGCCTCTTGCTGATCAATTCCCCTCTTCTTGCAGGTGGATATAACCCAAGGAACCCACCCTTTCACTCCCTTGGCCAGCTCCAGTGCCCTAAAATCCCTGGTTTCTTCCTAAAAACATTTTGACATACTCTTTCCCTGGAGACTTTTATACACTTTCCCAGACATTTTTGGGACACTCTGTCACAGGGAATATCAATTATTTCAACGCTTTGCAACACTGGAAATCACAGCAGAAGGCTGTCTAAATCTGATAGGAATCTCACCACTAGCTTTGTACCATTGATGTGGAAAAATAAATGTTCAACTTTTGCTGAAACCAGAGCATGGTCAACAAAAGGATCGTTTTTTTGGTCAATTTAGATAGGCTCTAGTTCTTAATAGGTTTTTGATTCAATGATGTTTTCAAATTGATCAATCTATTAAAAGATGCATTATAGCATATCTTTATCATTACCGTTGACTATTATTATTAATATACAGTATTTATATAGTGCCGACATATTACGCAGTGCTGTACAAAGTCCATAGTCATGTCACTAGCTGTCCCTCAAAGGACTGTCCCTACCATAGTTATATGTCATTAACACAATCTAAGGTCAATTTTGGGGGTAGCAAACTAACCCATCTGCATGTTTTTGGACTATGCCTAGCATTAGGCCATGTACAGATGATATTGGCCCGATACAAGATGTCTGACTTGTCTCGGGTGGGAAGCTGGCATGTGTAAATTTAGGAAAGGCAAACAATTATTTTCCTTTGTAGCATTTATTTGTTTGCCACAACAAAGGAAGACAATGAACTGAAGATGAAAGTGGAGCAAAGTCTCCTACTACCCCCTCTTTATCTTAGACTGCCATTGGCTGATGTGTGGTACCCACAGCCTAAAGTATTTTTTTAAGTAGATGTAAACTCAATCACTATATTCATTACCAATAAAGTTGTCTTCATTACAATAATACTAGGCGATCCTGCACTGACGCTTCCTGGTATGGGATGACAATGCATTACGTCTCTCTTAAAACACACAGTGACCCTGATTTATTAAAGCTTTCCAAGGCCGGAGAGGATACACTTTCATCAGTGAAGCTGGGTAATACATAAAACCTGAAATGGATTTAGTCCAGGATTGAAAACATTTGCTAATAAATAGCAAATAACTTTTAAGAAATCTTTTCCAGGTTTGCTGGATCACCCAGCTTTACTGATGAAAGTGTATTCTCTCCAACCTTGGAGAGCTTTATTAAATCCGGCACAATGATTCTGATTCATTAAAGCTCTCCAAGACTGGATAATATAGACTCTCGTAGGAGAACCTGGGTGATCCAGCAAATGTGGAATTGAATTAAAAGTATTTAGATGCTAATAACAAATGTCTTTTAAGGAATCCATTCCAAGTTTGCTGGATCACCCAGGTTCTCCCTCGATAGTCTATCTTTTACAGTCTTTAGGAACTTTAATAAATCAGGCCTAATACATCAGCATTTTTTTTTTTACCAGCACATACCAGTCAGTTTATATTATGAATAATATTTTTAATAATAATAAACAGTTTTTATATAGCACCAACATATTACGCAGTGCTGTACATAATACAAATACAGACAGTGACACAGGAGCAGAGGACCCTTCCCCCAAGAGCTTACAACCTATATCTATTGTAATCATATCTACCTGTTGCTCCTGAATTGGAGGGACTGGTCCTCTTCATATACCCCAGCTGTCCCTGATTTGGAGCGACTGGTCCTCCTCATTCCTCCCGCCTTCCCCGGAATTGGAAGGACTGTCCCTCTTTCAGATCTAAACCCCCCTGTCCCATTTTCCTTTTGGGTGGACATATAAACTTTTATAAAATGTAATATTTAATATTTGAAGATTATTATTTTGCACTAACCTTTAATTGAGTCTCTTTTTATTATTGCATTTATTATTTATATTTTAATCCAATATAAAGCAACCCCCTGATAAACTCGTACACACATACAGCTTTTCTTCTACTCTTCATCCAAAAGCTGAGAGGTTTGCGTATGTACTTATGAGAAAGTTGCTCAATTTTCTTTCTTCTTGGGATTACATCACCCTATGGGATAAAAATGTAGTTTATGCCATAATAATAAAAAGTTTTTTTTTCCTGGAATACATGGGCAGTCGGCAACTTTCTGATCTGTATATACAACAAGATGCAATAAAACATTATATACTTGAAGGTTTCCCTGCCTTTGCGTCCATCCATTCTGCATCTTATTGTGCGCAAGCCAAAACAACAAGAGTGCTGTACTTATATAGGTGATACACAAAAGGAAGGGTGAACCAGGCAGGACAAGTTCTGTCATGTGTGCCAGTTGTTTACAGCCCCTGTTGTGGCTTCTTGTAAAAGAATGCAGGAAAAGCCCCGAGGCCAAAGTGGGTGGTGTGTGCAACCTTTACTTGTGCCAGCAAAATTCAATTAAAGTGAACTTGTCACTAAGAATTTTTAAAAAAGGACAATGAAAATGGGGGTACAAAAGCTTGTAAATGATTTCATTCATTTCAGTATAGTGATACAAGTCCACACTAGAGGGGAATATTCTGTTTGGATTTGTTGCCTGTGTGTAATGCTTTTTATATGAAAAGGAATGCAGTAAGGATTTAAATTGCTGCCACCCTTTTATGTAAAAAAAAACCTTCAAGGTTTGAATTCTCTTGATGGAGTGAACATGTTCTTTTCTTGAAGTTGTTGTACCTTGTTCCTGATGTCTCTTCTTTTATGAGGCATATGGATCTCAAAATACACCCCTGATGAAGCAGACATTTCTTTCTGCGAAACGCGTTGGATCAAAATTAACTATTGGAATTATATGCAATTTTTAAGATGTATTAATTAAGGTTGCTTGCATTTTTAAACTGGAGTTAGTGTTGACTGTAGGATGCCTTAAAAGTCCCATTCTGTTGCTTTTTCTTTTTTCTCTATATAGTGATACAAGGAAAGAGACCAGAGGAAGAAACATAAATATAAGGATTGGTACATGAATTCCAGTCTGGTGACAATGCAGTTCCATGGCACCCAAGGCAAGGACACCAAAGTGCACCTTTTACCGAGTCTTTAGGTTTGGTTCAGGTTTACATACAAATGATTAAAAAATAAAAAATAAAACAGACTAGATGAGTAAGACTATATTCAGACTGGTGGTGAGGATATGGTGCAGTTACTGCTTCCTTATGCCCCTTAAGGACATCTTATGTAGCATCTCACCCGCAGCAACCCATAGAGAATGAATGGGAGCAGCAGTGAGCAGTTCAGTACCATCCACTGTGGGCCACTATGAAATGTGCAAATGCTGGAAGCTGAGCAGCTACAAAGGTGCGGGCCCTCTGGAGCCACACGGGAATGCTTTTTTCTAGCAGCAAGTCTGAATTTAGCCTAAAAGTAGAATTAATTTATGTAAGCTCTTCGGGGCAGGGTCCTCTCCTCCTCCTGTGTCACTGTCTGTATTCATCAGTCGTTTGCAACCCCTATTTATTGTACAGTGCTGCGTTATATGTTGGCGCTATATAAATCCTGTTTATTATTAATAATAAAAAAAATAATAATTATACCTTGACTGTCCCATGGTGGGAAGCAAGAATCTGCAATGGGTGAAGCAAGAATGTAAGAACCTATGGAAGAAGTGGGGATGAAGTGGAAGCGGTGATCTCTGACAACACATTGCTGGAGAAGAGCGCACCCCAGAGGAAGGTGTGAGTAGTGTTGCGAGAACTTGCCATAGTTAGGGCTGTATTGCTAACTGGTCCAAAAATTTGGGATTTTAAATGCCTCAAATCTAAATATCATTTATCAAGTCAATAGGAAATTAATTTCTAACTACCTGTTGCAGTTTCTGAAGAGTAACTACAGCAACAAAGTGCTCAAAAATGGCAGGGAAATGTCCTTCCTAACGTGGACTCCCTTCTTTTCCCCATCCCACTCCTACACCCACCTCCCTATTCTCTGTATGTTTATTCCTAAAGTAAAAGTAAACCCAAAACAATAAAATCACACTTACCTTCAGTCCCGCAGATCAGTCTATCAGTTGGAAGGTTTATTCCATTGGGTCTCGCATTGTCCCAGAATCTGTGTTTGGCCCAGCGCAGAGGGAGCGCAGGGCGCCGACATCTTCTTCTATCCTGTCCCGGGCTCTTCTTCCTACACCGTCTGATCTCGCACTGAGCTAGCGCAAAATTGGGTGACGCAGATTACGAAAAAAGTTACCGATCTGACTGCGCATGTGTGAGATCGCCAATTTCTTTCTTATTGATGAAAGGGCATCTTTCCTCCGAGATGCTTGGGCATGTGCAGAAGGACCAATCATGAGCCTCTGGGGGTGCGTGACGTAGGTATCCCGGGAGGTTCTGCGCTCCCATTCATTCTTGATTTTCGCTTTTATGTAAAGTAAAAATTCTGAGTTTAGGTACATTTTTAATATGCGTATTTGATATGGTAATATTTTGTTCCAGGTAACATATGTTATATGTTTTTTTTCCAAACTGTTATGCCATATATGTTATTTTGCACTGATCCCTTTTCCCCGCTGCCAAAATGTTTTTAATTAACCCCCCTAGCGGTATTCCCGAGTGTGACTTGGGGTGGGTTTCACTTGCAAAAAGCGGTAATCCCATGTCACACTCGAGGTTGCCAACAACACAAAAAAAACCCACTTACCTTGTTCCTTTGGCATCCCCCGGCATCCTGCTGGTCCCTGGAGATCCTTCAGGCACGTCTTCTTCCATCAATCTTCAGCCGGTGACTGCCGAGATGTTCTCCAGGTTTTCCCGATGACGTTGATGCAGGCGGTAGGAGCTGCGGGAAATTCAAATAATTTTGTATTGAATTTGATACAAAATATCTGTATTGAATCCAGTTCAAAGAAATCTTTATATTATTTATATATATATATAAATATATATATATAATTATTAGGTATGGTACTGTATAAATATATTATATATGGCACTGTACAGTTATATTAGAGGTTTTAGTACTTTATGCACCCTTGTTTTAACAGATTTTTTAAAATTTAAAGTTTTTTACATTTAATAAACATTGGACATTCCGGTGAGTTATGCCTAAGAATTATAAGCCTACAATGTAAAATAAATTTCCATGCAAAAAAAAAGTTAACGCTTTTTGCGTGATTATACAGACAGAACCGGAACACGAGGGGGTTTAAAAACTTATTGGAGTAAAAAAGAAGAAATGTGTAAGGAGGGGCTATTTTCTGTGGTTCAGAGGTCCAGGTTGGGATCCCAATTTTCATATTTCTCACAATGGCGACACAACGTGGTTGTGACAACAATATTTAAACCCCTTTATGGAAAGCAGAGTAATTGTAAACTGATTTCAAATTGACTGCTTTCTCTAGAACCCCTGGCACAGATATCATGTATGCAATGTTTTTAGGTACCATCCTTAATACTTGCTGCTCTCCCAAGGTAATGCAGCAACGTCAGCTAGAAAAAATGTGAAATTTTATTGTTCAGTATACTTTTTGTATTTGAAACATTTCATATATTTCACTTCACAACCTAAAGTGCCTGTGGCACCAGCTTGCCCAATTGTGCTGTACAGTAAACACAGCTAGTTATTGCATGCAGAAGAGTTAGATCCAACTGGGGAATCTCCCCACTCCAAGCAAGAGGTGATTAAAAATCTACTTCCTTATGGGAATTCGGTGAGGATACTGTAGTAAATAGGATATTATGTGCACAATATAGGATTTCATATAAATGTAAGGCAATTTACATTCCTGCTAGACTTCTGTACTTGTCATTGGGTCCTTTCTTACACATCGCCATCTGGTGGCCAATTTTATTCATGGTCAACATAAAGGTTCCAATGGTCTTTCCAATGATTTTTGGATACATTTAGTAACATTGATACATAGTACTTAGTAGTACATAGTTAAAGTGGACTTATATTTTAAAGAAGATTCCATATTTTGAGAAATTCTCAAATCTTCCATAACATAACATTACATGAAGCATCTCCCTGCTGCAGCCACATAGGGAATGAATAGGGCCGGAAGTGTACCCCACTAGTACTGCTTACTTGGCCTGATTTATTAAAGCTCTCCAGTCTTGGAAACGTTTACCAGTGAATCTTGGTGATCCAGCAAACCTGGAATGGATTTGGTCCAGGATTGAAAACATTTGCAAACAAATAGCGAATTACTTTAAAGAAATCCATTCCAGGTTAGCTGGATCACCCAGCTTCACTGTTGAAATTGTATCCTCGCCTTGGAGAGCTTTGGTTAAACAGGCCCATTGCCTCAAGCTGGCACATGAACCAGCGGTGTGGTGCAAATTCTGTAGAGTTTGGCAAAGTGATAAACGGAGGGAGATGAGTGAAATTGCACAACACAAGAAAGTGTGAACATACCCAAAAGTTCTCTCCTGCCAAAAAAAAAAAAAATATTCCCCCTATACCTGTGACACATGCACAGTATTATGTATGATGCCAAGACGTAGGAAGTTATATAATCAACGCTTGCTCATTGGGGAAGGCAAAATGATATTGGACCTGAAAGTGGAAGATAACATGTCGATGGATTAGATGCAGCTGGCTCTCCGTCATTGGAGGAGAGCACACCACATGTGTGTCAATGGGTTGTGTTTATAATTTATTCACCTGTTAATTCGCTCATCATTTTCTTTTTATACATATAGCATTTCCCATTGTGACAGCTGTGCACTTTAACAAGTGGCCACTAGGTGGCAGAACGAGTCATTATTTTAATAGGAACTGAAACGAGATCAAACACTTGAATTTCAGATGAATTGACAGGGGAATAATTGATAAACAGATTCCATTGTGTGCCAGTATATTGAACCTACTAATAAATTATGGCCTTAATAGGGTAAAAAAAAGGCACTCATCTACTGCAGCCCTTACGTTTACTACAGATGTAAAGAGTCTGATTTTATTTTGATTTATTTTTTAATTATATGAGTAATGTTTATAGAATTTGCCTTCCTTACATTCAAGGTTTTGTTTCGCCAAACTTGTCTACAAATTCTGGATTCTGAAATATCTTGCACATTATATAAATAGTGAAAAAGATCTGGTGGTTGGGTCTGATCTCTGGAAGGAAAGTATGGCAGAAGAATGCACCATAACATGGAAACACCAATGAAGCCATTGAGGAGTTGGTGATGATGATAAATATTAATAATAAACAGGATTTATAAAGCACCAACATATTACGCAGCGCTGTACATTAAATAGGGGTTGCAAATGACAGACAGATACAGACAGTGACACAGGAGGAGGAGAGGACCCTGCCCCGAAGAGCTTACAATCTAAAGGTGGGGGAAGTATCACAGAATATGATGATGATGACAGCTATGCAGCACAACTCTACACACTATCAGCCTGCAATAAGTTTTAAACATCCTGCACATACAAAACCACAAAATTCGGCTTCATTAAAGTACATGTGAACTACAATGTAATAAAAAGGAATCAATACAATATATTATTAGATAGGATCCAGACTTACTGACAACATATTACTTACAACAAAGATCACAAGAGTTGATCTTTGTTGTAAGTAATATTTCAAATAGCAATGACAAATGAGTATGGATTCAACCAGACGGGCGACCCTTCCTAAAATATGTAATATGAATAAAACGAATATATAAAAAGCTAAATTCAAGGATAACAAGAATATTAGGAATAGTCAAAGTAACAAAGTCAACCTTACTAACATATAATTATATTTTAGTTATTAATTAAATATAAAACCACCTGAATGATGGAATATCAATCTAAGCTCCATATAATACCAAACCAAGAAAAGAGATTGCACGTTGCTCCCTCTAGTGGTGAATCTACAAATAGCTCTATTTAATACAATATTATTTGCCATATAAGCATAATAAAATGCAATAACTACACCTAGGGACTCATTTTTAAGCAGCTGTATGGCCTAACAATGGCCACAAAACTACTTCAAGAAAGCAAAAAGAAAAAAAATGCACCTTTATAAATCACTGCAATTGTGTGTATTGTAAATTGCACCCTGTTTGCTTCTGAATGCAATTAAAATTGTCAATATCTGCAGTCATGTGATTGCTCTTTTATTGCAATTAATAGCTAAAATAACTCAACGGGACATCGTTGGCCCCATAACGCAACGTGAAATTCTATTGGTGTAAAGAGAAAGGATCACAGATTTTGCTCTGCACTATAAAAATTCTAAAAATTACTTTACCATAAACAATAGAAAAAAACTAAAAAAAATGTATTTTTTTATTGCGGTGCCACCTTTCCTGACGTCTTTTTCTGAATTCATTTTCCTATTTTTTTATATAAATGTCTCCAATGCCATTATTTTTAAAGGGATCACATATCCAGGAGGTTGATTGCGTTCCAGATGTAGTTCATTTTCAGAATTATTTGGTGGGGCCAAAAAAAACAGATTTGGCCCTCAGGCCAGAGTTTGACACCCCTGAATTAAAGAAAATACACAGGTAAGGTCACACTTACCTAAAAGAGAATCTGAGAAATAAACAAATAAAATAAAACAATAGGATGAGAATCGGTATTGGCGGAGCGGGGTGACTGTTGTAATGGTGGAAACAATACTGAAGCGTACCGCTTGGTAACGGCTACCTCATTAAACCTAACACTACACTGACGTCACACTGCGCCTCCCTTGTTTTTCTGTCTCTAGTACAATTTGTGAACTTAGTGCAATATAAAGGCAAAATTTGTCATCCAGAATATAAGAATTTATTAGAATATTATTTTTGTTTTATTAATAAAACATAAAAACTGCAAATAATGTCCACTGTGGACCACCAAAATTGTCTCGCGGACCACCGGTTGGTGACCGCTATTCAAAATAAATAACACAGCATTGCATGTTACACAGATTATAACACACAACTCATAGATTTCACCACAACACATAGATCTAAGTCAGTGTTCCTCATTCAGAGGTTGCTAGGATTGCTAGCATTGAGCCAATTCAATTTAAGTAACATGAAAATCGTTTTGGCCATTTGCAAAGGTTCTGCCCACTTATCTCCGTGTTAACGTCCTCTGAGCTTTCCATATGATAATGATAGAAGGTTTCCCTTCCAGGATTCCCCCATGAACTGAATAAAGGACCCCAGGAGGCAATACTGACCCACCTCACACTCTCAGCTTCCAGGCAGAGCCAATTTTATTGGAGCAAACTGGGCTATAGCCTAGGGCCCCTAACCTAATCCAGGATACCAAATGACAGTATGTCAGAAGATATTTGGGGCCCCTACTTCACATTTGGCAGTGCTCCATTTTGTCTAAAATTGTCGTTGCCTCTGTGGCATTAGCGACGCCAATATAACTTGAAACGCATTTCACTGCATTGCAGGATTTTCATCTTTGGGTCTTGTTGGTACGCAGGGTGTCATGAAGTATTGGGGACGGGTTAGAAGTTTTATCTTTTATTGGGAAGGGGGATGGGAAGTAAATGCTAACAAATCTTTGTGTTGAGGTTGAGGAAAAGGCAAACCGTATATTCACCATTTGTATTATTACAATACCCATGATGTGTGAATGTTGTGTGAGTGAGCCACCTAAAAGCAGACATTTTATTTTTTTCTGGTAATAATGCAACATTTTATTTTAACCTGGTATTAATACAATGCCCATGATGTGTGAATGTTGTGTGAATGAGCCTACTCTAAGCAGACATTTTATTTTTGTGTGGTATTGATGCAATGTACATGTGAATGTTGTGTGAATGCACCCTCTCTAGGCAGACATTTTTTTTGACCTGGGAATAATACAATGCCCATGATGTGTGAATGTTGTGTAAATGAACCCTCTAAAAGCAGACATTTTATTTTTGTCATGTATTAATTTATCGTAAATATTGTGTGAATGGGCCCCTTTGAGCAGACATTTTATATTTGTCTAGTATTAATGCAATGTGAATGATGTGTGAATGGGTACCTCTGAGCAGACGTTTTATTTGTGCCTGGGATTAATGCAATGTGAATGCTGTGTGAACGGGCAGACATTTAATTTTTGGTATTTGCAGGCTCTTACATACAGCAGGAAATGTTACGTCTTGTCTTTTTATCAGAACACAATTCCTGCTATTTATCTATAGCCCTCCATGGCAGAGTATCACGTGACTACAGAACACACGTGAGTGAAAACTGTTACATTGTATCCCACAACTCGCTACTGTCTCCATTTGAATTCTTTTCTTCGTGCGCTCATTGGTTCTTATGTAAATATCCGCCGACCAATCAGCGGTGTTTATTCAAAACTTCAATCAGCCACTCGCGCTCCTCCTTACAAGTTTCTACTCCAAATTTAAACTCAAACCCCGCCTCCTCCTTAGTGTTGTCCCGGCATGTGGGCGTGACGATCCGCTGCGCTTTGGCGAATGAGATGAATGGAGTTTCGCCTCAGAGCCAATGGTAGTAGCTGTGTCCGGGGTGGGCGTGGACTGCAGATCGCAGTGTGTTGTGTTTAGGACGGCGCGGTGGTTGAATCGTTATCGCACAAGTGACGGGAGGTGACATGGCGGGCACCGGGCACTGATCACCGGGTGACAGGTCAGTGCTGCCCTGGGGGGAGGACGTACAGACCGGACAGAGCTGTGTAATGGTTCCTCCGGTCTGCTCTCTGTTTTGTTGATCATTTCCAGGGACTCTGAGCTGCTAGATTCTGCATCGCCTGCAGGAGCCCATTGGCTTATACTTAACATTCATTATTTATATTTGTCACAGATTGTGTCCCCATACCACGATTTCCTTCACTTCCTGTTCTAGTGACAACTTATTGGACTTTCCTATCTGTCTCAATGATCATAAGGGCCCAAAACTTCCCAATGGGGACACAGACAACAGTGGTCCCATCTATTACATATTTGTAACTATAAAGCATATCTAAAGCCCAAAACAAAACATGATTTTTTTAAAGGGTGAATGCATTAGATTTACTTCTAAATTTCCCCTCTCCTTATGTTTTCACCTAATGATCATGTGAATAGCACATTTCTGTCCTAGGTGACAACGCTCCATGCTGTTTCTGTGAAGAAGAAGGGTTGTCACCCTAGTTTGCTGACTTACCATTACCATTTGACCAATCAGATGGTTGAATACTTGTTTCCCCTATTGCATGCAATGGTTTCCCCCTACTTCCTGTAGTGCTGTACTAGATGAAGGGTAAACCATAGCATGTGGCGGGGGAGTGCGAGATCCACACACAAAGGGTTTATTACTTTGCAGGAAAGTTGTGATGTTTTAGGACCTAAGTATTTTTCCGAATATTGTTTTGACTACAAGTGGCCCTCCACTCACAGCATCTGATTAAAGAGACCCTGCCGCTGTAAATCTGACACCTACTGATGGACAGACATGCTCAGATTCCGTTTCCTAAAGCCTGGGCAAATGTTCTTTGATGTTTTCTGAGATCTAATAAGAGCCTGTTGCTAGGGTACATAGCGGGCATTGTTCCTATTGGCTAGTGTACTGCACCTGTCAACAACCAGCCAATGGGATTGCTGCCTGCTGCCTACATAAACAACCAGCCAGAAGTCCTGCTGGCAGCATTCTCACTATATAGAAGGAGTAATTAACCTTGGTAACTTCTCTGAGGTTTGCAGTTTGTGAAGCTTCTAATGGGAATCCCTGACCCCAAGTCATATCTGTAAAAGTAGCCAATGACTTGTGGCCATTTACTGTACACTGTTTATATTTGAGCATATGCTTATATATAGTTCTTTTCTGTCCCAGGAAGTACATTGTCTGTGTGGTGCCATAAACCAGCACAATGAGTTGGGTGGTAGACGAATGGAAGGAGGGTCTCCCCACCAAGACCCTGCAGAAGATTCAGGAGCTGGAGAGTCAGCTGGATAAGCTGAAAAAGGAGAGACAGCAGAGGCAGTTCCAGCTGGAGTCTCTGGAGGCCGCTTTCCAGAAACAGAAACAAAAGGTACACCAAACACATAAAACAAAAAACACAAAACCCCTAAAAGCATTAGGGTTGATTTCACACACATCAACTTCTTGACATAGAATTTTTTTTAAAATAGTGTTTTTGAGCTACTATATAAACTCAAATATAAACCTAAGCATTTATTTTTATCTAAAAAGAAAAGAAAATACTTTTTTGAGCAAAAACTACCATCACTGCTAACATTCAAAACACGGATTCATACAAATGCCAATAAAATGAATGTGAATACATACATCCATGATGTTTTATTATTATTACATTTACTTAATAGGAAAAAAACAAATCACATGGGTTCAATTGGTTTCCTTTTTTCATCTTTTATTTTACAACCTAAAGTATTTTGTACTATTGAGTTGGTAATATTGGCTCATTCGCACTTAAATGATCCTTTGTGCATTTTTGTTGGTCACCAGTAGATGGTGCTGTCTCACTGTAAAAAATATGTAGCAAGCTTTAATAATATCCCAGATGGAAAAAGTTTGTTGTACATTTTACATAAAAACACAGCACCATCTAGTGGTGTAACTTAAGTATAAACATTCTTTTTCTAAAAACAGATTAGAAAAACAGTCTTCATACTTTTTATTTATTTATTTATATATATATATAGTACTTTTACTTAAGTATATATGACATTTATTTACTATTTTACACTGCTATGTTGTTTAGCAAGGGTTAAAATATCTTGGCAGTACATAGGAGAGTAGGACCACTACTCTCTACAGCAGTCTACCCACCAATCACCACTGTTTTTCCATTGCTGATGATTGGAGTAGTGTTGAAGCTTGCAAAAGATCCAATTCGTCATTATATTAACCCAAAATTGAGAAATTTCTTACAGCCAGCTTTTTACGATAAAACACTTCATCAGGAGTAGGATGGAGGTGGCCATCTCCAAACTGTCATGTGACTAACGGTAATCGTTGAGTACCTTCTTCTGAAGGAGGTGACCACATATATCTGCTGCCCCTGGATGCCAGGCTGCTTGTGCCATCTAGGTGCATTGGGTGTATCGGAAGTTCATTCTAATTGTTTCTTGGATTGGCTGTGCAGGTGGAGAGTGAGAAGAACGAGGTGACGGCCATGAAAAGAGAAAATCAAAGCTTGTTAGAAATATGTGACAACCAGGAGAAGACCAGGCAGAAAATGGCCCATGACCAGCAAGTGAAAGACACTCAGATCAACATCCTGGAGGGCCAACTGACCGCCAGTAAGAAGCAGATTGAAAAGTTGGAGCAAGAACTTAAAAGGTGAATAATGACTTTCTTGTATAAGGCCCATTGGTGATCAATGGACTGCCAATTCTTTACTGATTCACATACCTACATCGGGCAACACGGTGGCTCAGAGGTTAGCACTCAGGCCTTTGCAGCGCTGGGTCCCAGGTTTGAATCTCAGCCAGGACACTATCTGCATGGAGTTTGCAGGTTCTCCCTGTGTTTGCGTGGGCTTCTTCTCACATCCCAAAAACATGCAGTTAGGTTAATTGTTTTCCCCCTAACATTGACCTTAGACTGTAGTAATGACATATGACTATGGTAGGGACATTAGATTGTGACCTCCTTTGAGGGAGAGCTAGTGACAAGACTATGAACTTTGTACAGCGCTGCGTAATATGTCGGCGCTATATAAATACTGTGTAATATTAATTATGTTTTTCTTTTTTGTGATCTAGATACAAGAATGACTTGGACAGGAGTCAGCAATCGTTTAATGTGATGGACATGTCTGTGAGCGTCACTCCTCAGAAAAGTTTTGCTGCTTCGTTCACACCTGTCAAGTTCAATGGTAAATTATGTGAATCATTAGGTTATGCTAGTAAAACATTTAGGTGTGAATGGGCCCTGAAAGGATTTAGTCATTATTGCGTTGTTTAATGTGAATTGATGCTTTGTCAATATAAGACAAAGTAACAAACCCCAGCTGCACATATCAGGCTCTCTTTTGTGGGAATTTAGGACTTATACAGCAGCTGTTGTTGGCCTGGAAGCCATGTGTTGCGATTGGCATTCCTCTTCATGCTAATGGTGTTTAGTAGAGTTGTAGTTGGGGCTTTGCACAAGTCACTCAAAGTCCTCCGCTTCAACCTCATCATGCCGTGTCTATGTGGAGTTGGCTTTGTGCACAAGGATGGGGAGACATTGGTACTGAAAGTGTCCCCCATAAACTGTTGGCACGAGGTGCAATTATGAAAAATGTCTTTGTATGCTGCAGCATTACCAGTACCTCGTGGGTAAATGTGATGGCTAAGTGCCCATATAACGTTGGCCTTATAGTAGGTGTGATGGACAGGTGCCCTGTTTGCCATATGATAATTGTAATGGTTGGGGGTCCCCATATTGTTGGCCATATAGTAATTGTGATTGTTGGTGTTTGCCAATTGTTTGCTATATAATAATTATGATGGTCGGGTGCCCACATACTGTTGGCCATATAGTAAGTGTGATGGTCAGGTGCCCGCATACTTATTGCCAAATAGTAATTGTGATGGTCAGGTGCCCGCATACTGTTTGCCAAAAAGTAATTGTGATACTCGGGTGTCCACATATTGTTGGCCATATAGTAATTGTGACGGTCGAGTGCCCGCATACTGTTTGCCAAATAGTAATTGTTATAGTCGGGTGCCCGCATACTGTTGGCCATATAGTAATTGTGACGGTCTAGTGCCCACATATTGTTGGCCATATAGTAATTGTGATAGTCGGGTGTCCGCATATTGTTTGCTATATAATAATTATGATGGTCAGGTGCCCGCATACCGTTGGCCATATAGTAATTGTGATAGTCGGGTGCCCGCATACTGTTGGCCATATAGTAATGGTCAGGTGCCCGCATACTGTTGGCCATATAGTAAT
>NC_092861.1:143000954-143008240 GCF_032062135.1 Pyxicephalus adspersus
AAGAAGTGGAGGAGAGAAAGAAACTGGAAACGGAGCTAAAAATTCTTCAGATTAAAGTAAGACGAATGCTTATTTATTGACGCTCTCTACCATTCTCTGTTCATTTCATTTCCACCCAATTTTTGTATTGTGGGAACTTATATTTCCTTATTTCAGTAAAAGATATTTACCTTCCCAATGATAACATGGGCAGTAGAAAAAATAAATACCTGGTTGGTTTCTAGTAGGATCTTCACTGACCATTACTCTGCTATGGGCTTGGAACCAGGATAATCCAGCACCTCATAGTATATCCATCCCCGTCCACCTAACCTAGACATCTAGAGTTCTGATGTTATCTCTTTCCATTCTTAGTATGTTTACTAGCTTAGCATTGGGAAATACTACAGGCTCCTGTATGAGAAGAATTAACGCCTATTTAATGTACAGTGTACGTAATATGTTGGTGCTATATAAATACTGTTTAATGATATTATTTGTATTGTGTTTTCCAGCTGCTGAACCAGAATTCCCAATCCTCTTCCCAAAACACCATCAACCACCGAGACATTGCTCGCCACCAGGCTTCCTCCTCTGTTTTCTCCTGGCAACAAGAGCGTACACCGAGCCGCGCTTCCACCAGTAGCCATGACACATCGCTCAAACGGAGCTTCACTTCCACCCAGTGTCCCTGGGAGCAAGAAGAGACACCAAGCAAAAGAGGCTACAAAGCAGACAGCTCCAACAGAAGCTTCTGTGAACCTCCTAACACTGCAGCCAATGACCAGCTGAAGAGCCAAAACCAAGGTAAGCTGAAATTTTATAAGTGTTATATACCTTTATTGCTTCTCCTAGTTATTCTGTCCTGTCCCAATTCCTCCTATTCAATTGTCTGGTTCTGCAGTGAGCTCCCAGAATAGACTCATCAGATTGTAGTTGATAGTGTTCTGCTTAGTTGCTACTTCCTTTTACAGGTAGTCCCTAAATTAAGGACATCCGACATACGGACAGCTCTTAGATACAGGCTTCCCTGCTCGCTTGTGTGCAGAACGGAAGCTTGAAGGGGGTAGGGGGGGCGGTTTGCATTACTTGCAGAAGAAATCTTTTGCTAAACACAGCTGAGGTTGTGGGTGATCTTAGGGGGCTGAGCTGTTCTGCAACATCTTGTAACTCTAATTTAATGACCAAGACAAACTCTGCAGTTGTTTCTTTTTGCATATCAAAGCACCGCTTGCTCCAGAAGTTAATGAATGTCTAGGCTCCATACATTTTTTTTTTGCTTTGTTTGTGATTAACTCACAGTGAGGATTTTATATAATAGCAGACACCACACTGCCTAATAATATGTTGAGACAAACATCTGTCCTAATTGCATTTATTAAAATAATGTACCTGTTCCGACCTTCATACAAATTCAACTTAAGAACAAACCTGCAGTACAATACCTTATGTAATCTGTGGACTACCTGTATACTGATATGATAATGATACCACCATGTATTAATTTGTAACATTGTTACCTGTAAAAACCTCCTGTATGCAGAAATCTTAAAATCCAGAGACTGCCACTGAGTTCCACCATCCTCAATGCAATTGTCAGCAGCCCTAGCAGATTTAGAGTTTTCATTCAAAGGATACCTAATAGTATTTCCCTTCACTCTTTCCTCAGCAGCTACATAATAGTTATTGTAGAGCCGAGAGGCTGATAGGGTCCCCTTTTTAAGACACTTCCCGATATAAATTAACCTTTAGATAGTTAGATCAGAGCTGTCCATCTGCCAGGATCTGGCAGAACATTTTTAGTATTTTTGTAACTGACAGCAGTAAATTTATTAAGCCATGGTTTACAAAGAGTTAAACTTTACTTTTATAAATTCCTGGCCTGTATGTGGCCTTAGAAGACTGGAATAGGACAGCCCTTGGATTGCCACAAGAATCAGGTGACAGAATTTCTTTAAGCGAATGTGGAGTTTTTCCTTTTAAGATAATTTGAAATAATTTGCATTTTATTTGAAAACTTAAGGTATTTTTTTTTATATTGTGCTAAATTTAAGAACTGAAATCCAAAGTAAATGAGTTGGAGCTGCGGTTGCAAGTTCAAGAAAAAGAGCTGAAGATGCAGCTGAATAAACTTCAAGAGACCCAGACGCTGCTGGAGAAGACTCAGGCTGAGCTCCAGGAAAAGGACAAAGCACTGACAAAGAGTCGTGATGACTTGGCCCGAGTGACCACACAATATGATCAGACAGCGGACAGGGTGGGTCATACAGTCCGATGGATGGATTTCTTGCATTAATAACCTGCCAGATAAATGTGCCCCTGATGAATCTCTACAGGATATATATATATATTTTTGATTTCTCTTTGCCACAATTTTTTTATCCTTTGAATCTACACTGTTAATAAAAAACAATTTCACTTTTAGTTTTTGAAAGCCACTTGGGTGTGAAGGTAACTCATTTATGATACAAAGTGGAACAAAAGAATGGCTGATCAGCATCAACTTTTGAAGAACAATCATTATTTATTATGGCAGAGTTGCCTCTGCTTCTGCCCTCCTCCATTGCTGACAACCCTTTAATTCCTACAGCTATTTCTTCTATTTTTTTGCTTCCAAACAATGGTGGATGTCAATTCTGCACAGGTGTTCTGCAGTTACATTGGGACGGATTTATTAAAGCTCTACAAGGCTGGAGAGGATACACTTTTATCAGTGAAGCTTTGTGATCCAGCAAACCTGGAATGGATTTCTTCCCTGGGCCAGATTCATTCCAGGTTTGCTGGATCACCTAACTTCACTGATAGGTGTATCCTCTCCAGCCTTGGAGAGCTTAAATAAATCAGGGCAATTATCCCTGCTCCATTCCTGGCACCCTAAATTTTCTGAGAGCACATACACATGCACTGGAGTCACAGGTTGGGAGAAAAGGAAAAGCCACTTCAGGTCTGTATCAGGACAGATCTGCTATTGCCGACTTAAAAATGCTAGTTAACTTGCTGGTTAACAAAAATGGATTTAGTTTCAAAGTAAATTTGGCAATTTGGCAAAGATTAGTTGTTCTGAATTGGCAATACAAAAGGTATTTTGTAAAATCTAGCAAAAAAACAGATACAATCTATTTCACAATTCAGCAATGGCAGTCTAACTGTTTTCTCAGTACATGTTCCTTTTAAATCCTCCCAAGGTTTCATTGTAGATATTTTGTCTGATTTCACCCTTGCACATGGCCATAATGAAGGTGGGATCCTTTTCAACCAGACTCCAGTGTGACTTCATCATTTAGATTTGCAATCACTTTGTAATTGATCATTGCAAAGTTCTGTTCACTATATCTTGCAATAAGTTGCCAGAAAATGATTGTTTTTTTATTGGCAACCTGCCAAAAATAGAAATTTGAGATGGCATCTAACCAATAGTGAATCTGTAACTGTATAAATGTATATGGCATTATTACTGTGAAACTGCCTACACCTGATGCCCACATGCCCTGTAACTAATCTGTCGCCGTATTCCTGAATCCAAGTAAAAAGAGATATTCTAGTAAGAAATCCGCATCTAGCTTTGGCTTGCTCCTTCCCATGATGAGCAGTCTTACTTATCAATAACAAGGCACGGGATAAATGAGTATGGATTCTTGTAGAGCTGATTTACAAATAAATGTAGGTTTATCTTTTACTGTCTGCAGCACACAACTTGCATTTCATGTATTTGTAAAATATTCATTTTGTTTTTTTAGTGTGCTCAGACTGAACAAAAACTGAAGAAAGTTGCAGAAGAGCTGAGCTGTCAGAGACAAAATGCAGAGAGCGCCCGACTGACCGTAGAGAACAAACTGAAGGAGAGAGAAAAGGAAAATCAACAGGTAATGAGACATTGCTCTTCCCTGGAGATTGTTTCTTTCACTTCCGGATAGTGTAAAAAAAACCCTAATTCCCCTAGTTGTCTTTCTTTATACAATTTCCTTAAAGCGGAAGTAAACCCAAAAAAAAAAAAATCACACTTGCCTTCAATCCCGCAGATCAGTTTATCTGTCAGGAGGTTTCTTCCATCAGGTCCCGGTATCTGTCTTTGGCACGGTGCAGAGGGAGTGCCAAGTGCCGCCATCTTATCCTCCGCGTTCTTTTTCCTATATCACCCGATCTTGCATTGCAGAGACGCAAGATCGGGTTGTTTAGATGGGGAAGAAACTTGTCAATCTCACTGTACATGTGTGAGATCAGGAAATTTTTTCCCATATTGATAAACGGGAGATGCTCGGGCATGTGCAGAAGGAGCAGCCAGGATCCTCTCGGGATGTGTGACGTTGGTATCCCAGGAGGCTCTGCGCTCCCATTCATTCTTGAACGCCTAGGCCAGGCATGTTTAAAGTCCGGCCCCGGAGGCAATTTGCAGCCCGCGTTCAGATCTACACCGGCCCCCAGCCGGTCAAACTCATCGCAAGAAATCCCCTACGTCATTTTAGTGGGCCTGTGCTGTGCCGGACCTGCACAGACCACACCGACTCTGATTCCAAGAACATTCTCTGCACGGAGCTTGCAGTGACACCCGACTGCACAGGGAATCCCTCACGTCCCCCTGGTCAGCATATGCTGTGTGCGACCCGCGCAGACCACGCCCACACTAATCCTGGTTAGTGGTTGGCCCCCACACATTTTCACCTCACCAAATCTGTCCCTCTTTGCAAAAAGTTTGCCCGCCCCTGGCCTAGGTGATCGAGAATTAGGGGGGCGGTACTGCGCTAAAAAAACCCAAAAAACTAACAAACAAAATGTTTACTTTAAAGGAAAGGGTTGTCTAACCTTTTATGTAAAGTAAAAATTCTGAGTTTAGGTTTGCTTTAAGCAAATATTTCTTGTGAATATTTTGTAAACTTTCTTACTTCAACATTCTGTCAATAACAGCACTGTATAAAGTGTGGCATGATGCCAAACTGCAAAATAGTTCTAGGTTTGCATACACTTTGTGTATGGGACAGGAAGTGAGAAGGAAATCCCAAATGAGAACATACACATAGTTGAGATGTCCTGATCCTTCCTCTTGCCTAACCAAAATTGGTAAAAAAAAATATTTAGCTGCGATATATATAGTAATACATTGACTTCTTACAGATGCATGCTTTGCTTCCTGTATAGTAGAACAGTATTGAATTCTTTCACTGCCTGGCCTCATGTCACTATTGTTTTTTTAGGAACTCCTCCGACAGCAAAACTCATTAAAAAACATGGAGCAGCAGCTGAATCAGATGAAAACCAAACTGAGTCAAGAGTCACAGCAAGCCAAGAATGAATTTAATGCTATCCAGGCCGAACTTGACCGTGTAGGTTTTATATTACATTTTTCTTTCCTATATGTAATTGTAATGCGCAGTGATCTGTATTACTTATCCTAAAATGTTCTTGTTACTTGTAGTCATGTAGTCAAATTTGGCAATTTCTTCTATAAACCTTTGTATTCTTTTCTGTACGTACAGATTGACAGAGGTGAGAGAATTGCACTTGGTTTACTAGTTGGCGTAGGAGTTTTTTTATTAAATTGTATTGATCACAAAGACTTCAGCGTTATATAAGAGACATAGGTTGCTACCAGCTACCCTGAAATCTAATGCTTCAATACATCACCCAGAAATACATGCATAGGTCACTTTATTTTTGTGTAAAACTTGGATCTCCCTAATAAATATAGGTTTGTTGTCCCACAGGCGGTACATGCAAAGAAGGTCTTAGAAGGTGAAGTAGAGGAGCTGAAACAGAAGTTGTTTAAGGCAGAACAGACTCTGCAAACAAGCGAGAATCAAACTATTCAGTTAAAAAAGAACCTGGAGGTAAGAACTCTTGCTGCAATGCAGTGTGTGTATTATTTTTCATCCATTTTCAATTTTTAACAATAAGTATTCCCAGTTATCTGCAATTCTGTATCTGGAAATCTTACATGATTGCACACATTTGTGTATCTTTCTATTAGCTTTGGATGGGGTGTGAAAGTATTAAAGCCCTGGTAAATTTTCCCCATCTCCTTCTCCTCCATGGCCTTTCAAGAGAATATTCCCATCTCCTGAAAAGAACATCCATGCACATCATGTTTGGGACAGTGAACTTTTTTTTGTCACTGGCTTATGTTTTATTGTTGGAATATGCACCCTGTTCTGATGACTATTTCCACCAGACAAAGTATAAACCCAAAATTTGTCATGTGTTGCTGGAATAGGAGGTGACGGCAAATCTCTTAATAGGAGCTATTGTGTTACATAGTAGGTAAGGTTGAAAAAAAGACATCAAGTTCTGCCACTGGGGAAATCAATATATCCCAGATATAAAACCCTATAGGACATAGTTGGTCCAGAGGAAGGCAAAAAAACCTTGTAAAATTTACTTCAACAGGAAAAATTGTCTTTCTGAGTTTATGAGGCAATCGGATGTTCCCTGGATCAATGGTCACTGTAAATTTTACTTTAAAGCCCTAATCCCCAGTTATATTCTGTGCTTCTAGAAATCATCCAGCTTTTTCTTAAAGCAATCTATAGTAGTTGCTGAAACTACTTCCTGAGGAAGCCGACTCCACATTTTCACAGTGAAGAATCCCTTTCCTTATCCGGAGATTAAACTTCTTTTCCTCCAGACACAGAGTGCCCTCTTGTTCTTTGTAATGATCTCAAAGTGAATAATGGGGAAAAGAGTTCTCTATATGGAAGAGAGATTTAATCTCACTTCTCCCCAATGAAATATAGATGACAAAGAACAGTTTTAACCCCTCCCTTCCTAAAAGTGGCTTTGGATATCTCTGGGCATTTTTGGGGTTAGACCTGATGACTGTTATCCCTGGAACAGAGGGGGGATCCAAAGTGGTGAAAGTAAATTTTCCAATGGAACCATTTATTTTAACTTCCTGGTTTTTTCTTAGGAAAGTAAGTTTAAGGAAATTGCCAGACAAAAATTCCTATAATGGAATTCCAAACTTTTCCTATTTTAAAACCGTTTATAAAAAAGTAAAGTTTAAGAAATTTCGCTTTAATAGTTCCTGTTTTTTTTTATGCTCCCATATATTCTATGGCATATATTTTTGGACTTTGAAATTTGCGGCATCACTTCCGCCCTAATAAAAACTTTATAGAGTTATATTTCTTTATAAGAAATTTGTTTTAAAATAAGAATCCAGGCATACATCTGTCATCTGGTCTTTTAAAAAATAAAACGTAGATGGTGAAAGTTCTGTTATTGTCAGACACCAGCAAAGATACATCTAAGGCAGGGGTCAGCAACCTTTACTATCAAAAGAGCCATTTTGCCTCCTCTTCCACTAAAGAAAAATA
>NC_092861.1:143009287-143022461 GCF_032062135.1 Pyxicephalus adspersus
CCGAAGGGAGCCACAACAAGGAGGCTGAAGAGCCGCAGGTTGCAGACCCCTGATCTAAGGTAAAGTTACACTTATATTGGTTACATGATAATATATTGATTGTTTTTTCTCCGTGAACTCTTTTGTAGTAAGTGAAATCTCTCGCTATTTTCCTGGTACAATCTCCTTGCTTTGTCCTGCGAATTGACAGAGAACATCTTGTGACTTTCCGGCAACGATGTACAAACTGTCACAGTTGTTGTGGGGGATTAAGGAATGGAGGAGCTGTGATTCTGCTTCTGATAAACAGTGGGTGGTGTGAAGTCACTCAGTCCAAAAAGGCACAAAATATAAATAATCTCAAAGAAATATCATGATTACTGCAATGCATTCAGAAGTAACACTTCCAATTATTGCAACTGTTTTATTTATATTTTTTTTCCTGTGCTTAAGAATTATGTCGCTTTGACAGGGTTTTGGCAATTCCTTTAATAGCACCATCAAGATTTATAAAACTTAGCCATCATGATTTGTAAACTGTTCTTATTTGTATTTAGGAAGCAAAGTCTCAGCAAAATGCAGTTAGATGCCAGTTGGATCAGAAGACTAAAGAAACTTCAAAGCTAGAGGAGGAAATGAACATAGCAAATCAAACTATACGGCAAAACCAGCAGCTCGTGGATAAACTGACAGGTAAATGTCGCCTTTTGGTGCAGCCGCAGCATCATCCATCTGCCTCTTAGTGCTAAGTGTGTGACATATGATAGCCTTAAAGAGAAACTATACTCAAAAAAACAAAAAACCCCAAAACACACGTACCTTCAATCCCGCGGGGCAGACCAATCTCTCCAGGGGTGTCCCGCATCTGGTCCTGCATTGTCCCGATATTCGTCCTGGCACCAGCGCTCCAGGGGTGCCACCATCTTCGTCTTCTCTTCCTGGTTCTTCATCCTACGTCACCCAACCCAGGAGCAAGATCGGGTGATGTAGGATGAAAAAAAAAACCCCTTTGAGCAAAAAGGCCTCTTCTGCGCATGCCGAAATGCTCGGGCATGCATAGAAGGAGCACCCGGGATGCCTGACGTAAGTATCCCCGGGAGGCTTTGCGCTCCCATTCATTCTCAACCGCATAAGGTGGCCGAGAATTAGAGGGCGGTGCTGCACCTTAAAAAACAAAACAGAGTTTTTACCCTACATAAAAGTGTTCTCTACCCTTTTTTGTAAAGTGAAAATTCTGAGTATAGGTAAGCTTAAACTATGTTGGTGTTCAACCCAGGATTCTTTTACGCTGCGTGGGAAGAAGCTATAGGTGGGTGGTGGCCCCTGTATTGTTACCCAACTCTTCGGTAACCACCCAAAAACAGCCAGGTAGTCACTGAACAGTGCCGGGTGGTTCACCCAGCTAAATAGGGTGACAATTAACAGTGAGCCTGAAGCCTTAAAATTAACAGTGACAACAAAGCAATTGGATTAAATTATGTACTTGCTATAAAGTGTTTGTACAGTGCTAATTATTCATGGTCAAGCTAATTTTTCTAGAAAGCCAATCTCTAATCCCGTAGAAATATTCTGCCCTTCTTTGATTTTATTTTCACTTTAATACTGGGCCCTATATTCTATGACCTCTTTCTCAAGCACCACCAAATGCCAACTCCTGAGTCTTTCTATCTTATAGTATAAGGGGATAGTAGTTACTAAAGCTTAGCAATGTTTGGGTTGCCAAAATTTGAGTCTATTAACAATGAGGCCAAATCGGAGAGGGCAATAGTGGCCAAATCTAGATTCAAGGCAATAGTGGACAGCTTGTAGTGTCACATCTCGGCCTATACATTTAAACAAACCTTATAAAACCTATTCTGTGTGCTAGAATGCTCGTAAATAATATAAGGTATTACACAAGGGATGATTTTTAGTTCTAATGTGATAAAACAATTCAATCTGAAATTAGTTTGTAGTCAACCAATTGTAAGAGATCAATTTTTGTGTTTTAAAAGTTGTGTCCTGTTTATGAATGATGGAGTATATCTGATCAGACTTCTGATCACGTTTGGTCAAAGTGAAAGGTTTCAGATTTTTTACATGTGTGTACAATGTTTTGATACTTCTGATCAATTGTTTACCAACTGGAAAACCAGGTTGAGATTTTGCGAAATTGGCAGCAGATCTCTTCTTGTATACAAAGCTAATTCAACCATTGCTAAAGGCTTAAATACTTAATTGTTTTTTTTTATTTATTTTTTTAAGTACCACAGTGTGTTTAAAGCTTTAAATGGAGTAAATCTGTATTTCTCAGTTAGTGTTTCATAGAACCCTAGGGTTTCTCCAGAGGTTGCCAGGGGTTCCATGAGCACTTTGTACCTCTCAGGTTTAGTTTAGATGACACCAGTGATCTTTTTGGTGACATTCTTCCCAATAGCCATCACTGTAAGATAAATTCTTCCCACTGACCACCACGCTAATGTATGTATTCTGTAGGTAAAGTAATTATAGCAAGACCTAAAAATTGCTGTTTTTTTTTTTTGTTCCCCCATGTTATAAAGGTTAAGAAACATTGGATTAAATGTTTACTTTTAGTTTTTACACTGTCCAGTACAACTTGAATATTTATCACTGAAATACTTAAAAGACTTGTTTCTTGCTCTGCAGATAAAAATAACAGCTTGGAAGCAGAACTGAAATGTGCGCTACAAAAACTACAAGGTCATGATTCATCAAGTTTGCAAAATCTGAAAACGACTGTGGCTAATCTAGAAAAAGAACGAGACCTTGCAAATGAAATGCTAAATAAAAGAGCAAATGACTTTGAAGAGACAAAGAACACCCTAGCTAGGATGGCCGAAGAGTCGTTGGCATTGAGGAACCAGCTTGATTGTAAAGAAAAGGAATGCAAAGATTTAATCAATACAAACATTTCCCTTTCCAGATGGAAGAACGAACATGAAAATGTCTCCTCTCAATCCTCGATAGAAAAAGAAGAAATGTTGGCCAAGGTGAAGGAGTTGGAATCTTTGATCCAAAATTATATGGGCCAAATACATTCTCTGGAAAATGACAAGAAGAATTTGCACATACAGATAAATAATCTGCAAGAGCTTGTTGACTTGAAAACAGCGGATCTGGAGGCCCAAAGAGTTACTTGTTCAAAAATCCAACAGCAACTTGAATCTGAAGGGCAGAAATACCAAAATGATATTGAGTGCCTAGTAAAGCGAATATATGAACTGGAGGCTGAAGTGAAACTGCGAGAATCGGACAACTGCTTGAGCCAAGTGAATTATTTGGAGGGCGAGTTACAGAACCAAAAGACACTAAATGCCGAAGTACAAAGTAAACATGACGAACTTCTTCAAAGCAAAATTGATATTCAAAATGAGATGATACAAATTAAAGAAATGCACGAGAGATTTGTCTCTGAATCTCAATGCCGCGTTGAAAGCTTACAAGACAACATCTCTTCTAAACAAAGTTATGTTGATTCTGTTGTTTCTGCCATCAGGGAGAAGGAGGAAGAAATCTGCATGTTGTCTGAAAAACTGAGACTTGCTAATTCAGACTTGCAGTCAGCTAATCAAAGTAACAAGGAACTTCTGGATAAACTAGAAGAGCTTAAGCAGCTGTCAGAATCTTGGCCTACAGAGAGAGAGTCACTAACTGCTTTAATTAGTTCAAGTCAAAAAGAAATTGAGGTGCTAACTGCAGACAACAAACAAATCAAAGAACTCTGCAATACACTGCAGTTGCAGAAAATTAATGTTGAGTTGGGCCCCGAGATTGACAAGAAAGAGAAAGAGGATTGTGCTGACAACGTGGACGAATGCAAGACGGACGACAAGGATGTAAACGAATGTGAAAGTCTAAAAATGGAGCTGGAGAAATTTGAAGAAAAGCTGAGCAGGGTTCAAAAAGATAACGGCCGTTTGCTTAGAGCCAATGAGGAATTGACATCGCTGGTCGGAAGCCTCCGAAACAATGAACTTTCACTTAATAAAATTGTGGAAGATATGAGTGTCTCTTTGAAGGACAGAGAAATGTCTTTAAAAAAACTTCAGGCTCAGTTGGAATCTCTAAAAACAGATTGTAAAACTGAACCAATTCCTGTAGAAGATTTGAGCGAGTCTATCGCAAACCTGCAAAATTCATCAAGCAAAGACATTGAGAGCCATAATAATACAAGCATCGAGCAAGAAACTGTACCAAGCTCCATGGATATGAAAGAAAATAATAATCAAACCATATTGTCCGAAGACTGCGATCCATTGTTTGTAGATTGCAGTCAAAATGAAACTCTGTGTGGTATAAATGATGAGACACTTCCGTTATCGCTGGAACCTCCGCACCGAGAAGAGAACGAGACCTTATTGATAAACCTAGACCAACTGTCTTTGACAAGTACAGAAGATGTTACAAAGTCATTGACTCAGCTTCTGGAACTAAGCCATCTTCCAGTTCAGAACACCACCTCCCTGTCTCCTTTTACCTCTCCATCTGCTAAAGTCAGCGGCAATGAGACTGACGGAGAAACTAAGAAAGACCGAAAATCTTTTTCTGGTCAGCTCGTTGACTTGATTCTACAGCAAGCTCCTGAGGAGCAACATGTTTTATTTTCTCATCTGACCAGTGAAGACCCTTGCAGTTTAAAAGACTTGCTTACTGTTTATCAAGTAGAGTTGGGTAACTTACGGAAACAGCATTTATCTGACATTGAGACATGGCAACAAAAACTAAAGGATCAAGCATCAGAAATGGAAGCGAAATTGATTGAAGAGAAGGCACGCAGTGAACAGATGGCACAAGAATTAGAGGCTGCAAAGCTGGAACTTCAGGTCCTTGACTTAAGTGCACGATCCCTGTTGTTTGATAGTGAAGATGTAAGTATGTGTGTGAGCTATTTAAATTGGGAATAGTCTCTGTTTTCAATCAAAACAAAAAAGGAAATGGTTAATAAATTAATTTATTAAAAATTAGTAAATGTGCAGAATGGCTACTTCTCATTAGGCCACTTTGTGCAAAGTCCATGACTTGTTTTTATTTTCCATTGGCTCATAATTCTGCCATGTGTACCCTTTATCAAAAACATCATTTGATGCAGAGTCAGAGTTCCTAGGTTCACGCAGCAGTTTTAGCTACTACAAAGTCAAAGTAAAAAAATCTCTCTAAGATAATGGACCTGATTTAATAAAGATCTCCAAGGCTTGAGAGGATACATTTTCATGTAGCTGGGTGATCCAGCAAACCTGGAATAGATCTGGAATAGATCTGCTAGCAAATGTCTTTGAAGAAATCCATTCCTTGTTAGCTGGATCAACCAGCTTCACTGATGAAAGTGTATGCTCTCCAGCTTTGGAGAGCTTTAAAACATTAGACGTAATGTATTGGTGTAGTTAGGAGTACAAGGTTAGATCAGAAGTTCAGCTACAGAAGATAAGACACCCTCTTTATGGTCTTGTGGGTTGCGGCAAACAAACTTCTGCCGGGAATTCTCTATGTTGGTGTCCCTAAGAGTTTAACAAAAATAAATAAATAAACATTTTGGACTTTTAGGGCATTAGACAAGGGAAATAAGTGACATTTAATTATTAAAAACATTTATTTATTTGAAAAACTTTACTATTTTTATATATAATACATCAAATCGTAACAAAAATCATGTTCCAAGAACTCTCCCATTTTGTAGCTAACAAAAGTCTGCTTCCTCTGGAGTATTGCAGATAGGATCACAATAAAGATCTATAATATAAAATCATGGGATGAATCATAACAATACTTTAATCAATTTTTAAACCTTGACAGTCCTTAAGAATTACAAAAAAAAAAATTGGCTTGTGATTTATGTGGCCTGCATCTACCCAAAAAAAAACATGGTTGGTTGAGTTAACCTTTAACAAGAGCTTTAAAGAGTGTGTGACATGTCCCCAGTGCTTTACTTGTCTTTATTTAAGGTGTTTTTGTTCTTTTTTTAATTAAGTTAACAACAAGACTTGATGCCACCAATCAAAGCCTTTGCACCATTTTGCCAATTGGAAGACTTTCGCTTGGCAACAGCGAGTTCAGGAAGTGTGAAACTCCTAAGGAAGGTGAAGAAAACCCTGAAAATAATTCTAAAGAAAGCCTAAAGGATGCAAGCAAAGAGGAAGTAAATGAAAACAAAGGAAAGAGAAGCTCTTCTAGGCAGAAGAAAAAAAGGAAAACTAACGCAGAAGTCAAACCGAAAGTCGAGAATTCCCAGTTAAAGAATGCAGAGTGTTCCAACGAAAAGGAGAAACTTCTTATACTTATTAATGAAAAAGAAAAAAATAATCAGCATCTAGTAATGGAGGTAAAAGAGCTCTCTTTGCAGATGGAGATATTCAAGACTGAGCTTAGCATTAAAGAGGGACAAAACCAAGAACTAGAACAAAAAGCAAAAGAACTGGAAAACGAAAGATGTAATTTGATGGAAAAAATTGACTTGATTTCCACAGAAAAATTGCAGTCCTCAAACCGAATTGTTGACCTTGAAAAGGCTCTTCATGAAACCTTTACCGCAACAGAACTACTAAAGTCAAAGATTTCTGAGTTATCGGAATTAAAAGACCGTTTAGAAATGTCAAATGTGGAATGGAAGGAAAGCTATCTTCAGGCAGAAAATGAGCTGAGAAGATCTAAATCAGAAAAAGTAAATATCGAGAATCATGCATTGTCTTTAGAAGCAGATCTGGATTCCCTTCAATCTAAATGTAAACTCTTGCAGGAGGAAAGTGAAGGCCATTTAAGATCACTTAATAATTTAGAAGAAGTTTTTAAAGCTAATAAGGCAGAGAAAGATCAGTTAAATCAGGAGCTGGAGAACTTGGTGGAAGAAAAGGAGGAACTTGAACAAATGTATAAAAAGCTGAAGGAAAAGGAAACCGAGTTGGAATCCAATAAGGAAAATTCAAAAGAGCTTATAAAGATATTGGAAGCTGATATACGAGCACTAAAAGAGGAGATTGTGGTTGCCAAATCAGCCATTGTTGCGTTAACCGCAGAAAAAGACAATATGACACTTTTAAAAGAAAATGACAATTTGCAAATTCAAGAACTACAGCAGTTAGTGCAGCAAATACAAGAACAAAAGCAACACCTGTTCAATGAACGGCAAGAATTGGAAACTCAACTGAGTTCCTCTAATGGAGAAAAAGTTGAACTTTCTCGCTCTCTGGAACTCTGTCAGGTGGAGAAACATGAAATGGCCACCAGGTTTAGGTCTGCCCAGGAAGAAGTGGCTCTCATGCGGACTGGAATTGAGAAACTTAAAGTTAAAATCGAGTCTGATGAAAAGAAGAAGCGTCAAACCATTGAGAAGCTAAAAGACAGCGAGAGGAAATTTGACAGTCTCAATGATAAGATCGAGTCTTTGGAACGAGAGTTGGTCATGGCTGAGGAAAATTTGGAAAATGCTATCCTTCAAACGGAATCTGCTACGGAGGAGGTGGAAAGCTTAAAATCACAAAAAGAAGCCTTGCAGAAGGAGTTGAATTCTTTAAGAAAAAAGCTTGTCTATCTAGAAAATGAGCTTGAGAATAGCCGGGGAAGGATAATTGAATTAGAAACCACCATTCTTACTCTTACAGAGACTCTGGAAAAAAGAGAGTCTGAATATTCTCAATTGAAACAATGTTCTAAGGGGGAATTTGAAATGCGTGAGGAGAAAGAATTTTTTGAAAAGCGATGTGAAGCAATCATAGCAGAACATGCTGAAATCAAAAATGAGATGGAACAAGAGCGAGCACAATTGATACAACAGTTGGAAGAAGCCCAGGTGGTCAGCAATGACCTCAAGGAATCTGTAGATAAGCTCTTACTGGAAGTCGATGATTGTAACCTTCAACTAGCAGAGAAGACACAACATCTTATGGCTCTTGAAACCCAACTGAAAGAATCAGAAGAAAGTTCTGAGAAAGATCTTCAGGTTCTTCAATCTCAAATGAATGACTTGAGCAAGCAGAAAGTCCTTTCCGAACAGAGGTGTGAAGCTGTCCTCACTGAACGTACAACTAAGATGGAACAAGAGAAAGCACAGTTGGTACAACAATTAGAAGAAGCCCGCATGGTCAGCAGTGACCTCAAGGAATCCGTAGATAAGCTCACGCTGGAACTAGAGGAATGTAAGATCCAACTGGTGGATAGGACACAACATCTAATCGCTCTTGAGACCCAACTTAAAGACTCCGAAGAGGGGAAAACAAAATACTCCTCAGAATGTTCTACATTTGAACAGGAGATGGAAAATCTAAGAAGTGAAAAGATGACTTTGCTGTCAAGATTGGAAGAGTTGCATAACAAGTTACAGACTGTATCAGAAGAGAATGAATCTCATCAAGCTATCATCTCTGACTTCAAAACATCCTGCGATGATTTAAAAACGCAGTTGGAATCTACAAATTCTGAGAACAGAACACTTCTAGAAAAGGTATGATGTGTTTTGGTTATTGATGTGCATTTTGAAAGTGACTCTTCATGAATTCTCATTCACAGTACATTTTACAAGCTAGCTCTACAATAACTTTATAGTTTTATTATTTATTACTACACAGTATTTATATAGCGCCATTATATTACGCAGCGCTGTACAAAGTCGATAGTCATGTCACTAGCTGTCCCTCAAAGGGGCTCACAATCTAATGTCCCTACCATAGTCATATGTCATTAATGTAGTCTAAGAACAATTTTGAGGGGAAGCCAATTACCCTTACTGCATGTTTTTGGAATGTGGGAGGAAACTGGGATACCTGGAGGAAACCCACGCAGACGGGGACAAGCTGCAAACTCCATGCATATAGTTTTAGGGTAAGTCTGACCTCCAGGCAATACACTTTTTAATACATTTGTGTATTTCTTATATATATCTTAAATATCTTATTATATATCTTAAATATATTTTAGAAAGAATTGTGCTTTTAGAAATGCTCTCATGATATTCTTTGTGATTGTTAGTGAACCCTTTGTCACAGAAAATCTTAACTCCCTCCACAACCTGAAGCATCAGATTTTATTTAGGTTGCTGGAGGTGTAGATGCTGTATTGCTAACACCACATGGCACAGTTCACAGAGAGCCCAGTGATGACTCTTAGTTTATAGAAAAAATGTTTAATGAATAGGGAAAGGTAAGTATAAGACGTGATGTTTTTTGGTTGTTGGTGGAGGTCACATACATGTGACAATGTATTCTAAGTACAATGATCCTTTATTGTATTTTTACACTTAGTTGTTTCTTTATTCATTATTCTTCCTTCTTTCACCAATTCACTTTTCATTTTGTTATAACACAGGTGGCTAAACTGACAGAAGATTGTTCCAACCTGCAAAATAAATTACATGAATCTGAACTACAAGTAAAAACAGCTGAAGATCGTAGCTGCCAAGATAGAAAGGCGCTGGAGGAAGAGATGCAGACGATCAGGAGGCTACAAGAGGAGAATAGTGTAAGTAATACTATGCTCCTATTGCTGGAAAAGGAGGAAATGGTCTATTTTGTTCATGGTACAGTATAAATATAAAAGTATACCTTAGGCCTTGTACACACTGCATTTAGCTTTAAGAAGAGCAATGTGTATAGCAAACTTTCTCAAAGCAGGCTATAAGCAACTACAGGGAGCAACAAGGAACCGAGAGTGTATCTGTTGTGTTTTTACTTTGTGTTGCTTTTACTGAAGTCTAAATATATGAAGATGCAGCCTTTTCATCTGAGATTGCTTTGCTTTATTTAGGCTCAGCTCCATTCAGCTACACGCCAAACCACTGAACTCAAAGAAACTATTACAAGACTACGGAATGAACTGGAAACAGAATGTTCTACATTTGAACAGGAGATGGAAAATCTAAGAAGTGAAAAGATGACTTTGCTGTCAAGATTGGAAGAGTTGCATAACAAGTTACAGACTGTATCAGAAGAGAATGAATCTCATCAAGCTATCATCTCTGACTTCCAAACATCCTGCGATGATTTGAAAACGCAGTTGGAATCTACAAATTCTGAGAACAGAACACTTCTAGAAAAGGTATGATGTGTTTTGGTTATTGATGTGCATTTTGAAAGTGACTCTTCATGAATTCTCATTCACAGTACATTTTACAAGCTAGCTCTACAATAACTTTATAGTTTTATTATTTATTACTACACAGTATTTATATAGCGCCATTATATTACGCAGCGCTGTACAAAGTCGATAGTCATGTCACTAGCTGTCCCTCAAAGGGGCTCACAATCTAATGTCCCTACCATAGTCATATGTCATTAATGTAGTCTAAGAACAATTTTGAGGGGAAGCCAATTACCCTTACTGCATGTTTTTGGAATGTGGGAGGAAACTGGGATACCTGGAGGAAACCCACGCAGACGGGGACAAGCTGCAAACTCCATGCATATAGTTTTAGGGTAAGTCTGACCTCCAGGCAATACACTTTTTAATACATTTGTGTATTTCTTATATATATCTTAAATATCTTATTATATATCTTAAATATATTTTAGAAAGAATTGTGCTTTTAGAAATGCTCTCATGATATTCTTTGTGATTGTTAGTGAACCCTTTGTCACAGAAAATCTTAACTCCCTCCACAACCTGAAGCATCAGATTTTATTTGGGTTGCTGGAGGTGTAGATGCTGTATTGCTAACACCACATGGCACAGTTCACAGAGAGCCCAGTGATGACTCTTAGTTTATAGAAAAAATGTTTAATGAATAGGGAAAGGTAAGTATAAGACGTGATGTTTTTTGGTTGTTGGTGGAGGTCACATACATGTGACAATGTATTCTAAGTACAATGATCCTTTATTGTATTTTTACACTTAGTTGTTTCTTTATTCATTATTCTTCCTTCTTTCACCAATTCACTTTTCATTTTGTTATAACACAGGTGGCTAAACTGACAGAAGATTGTTCCAACCTGCAAAATAAATTACATGAATCTGAACTACAAGTAAAAACAGCTGAAGATCGTAGCTGCCAAGATAGAAAGGCGCTGGAGGAAGAGATGCAGACGATCAGGAGGCTACAAGAGGAGAATAGTGTAAGTAATACTATGCTCCTATTGCTGGAAAAGGAGGAAATGGTCTATTTTGTTCATGGTACAGTATAAATATAAAAGTATACCTTAGGCCTTGTACACACTGCATTTAGCTTTAAGAAGAGCAATGTGTATAGCAAACTTTCTCAAAGCAGGCTATAAGCAACTACAGGGAGCAACAAGGAACCGAGAGTGTATCTGTTGTGTTTTTACTTTGTGTTGCTTTTACTGAAGTCTAAATATATGAAGATGCAGCCTTTTCATCTGAGATTGCTTTGCTTTATTTAGGCTCAGCTCCATTCAGCTACACGCCAAACCACTGAACTCAAAGAAACTATTACAAGACTACGGAATGAACTGGAAACTCAGGCGATGATTCACAAGAATGATATAGCAGAGTATGAACAGCGTCGTTTTCAGTCTGAGTCCCTCCACAAATCACTTCTGGATGATGCAGTTAAAAAGGTGAACATCCTACTATCTAGCAGAATTGTTTGATGGACTAATATTCCTTGGAAATCACTATGGAATAGTTGTTTATTGCACATATGTTATAAGTAAACTTGTATTGTTTCATGCCAAAAAAAAACCTTCCTTCTCCACTGTTCAAATGTTGCAGTTACAATTGATTTAAAGTAATCCCCTTTTTATGTCAATGTATACAGCAATAATTGTATTGTATTGTAGAACACTAGTGACATTGACTGGTTGCTCGGAGGGGTCTTCACTGTAAGATCTAAGGCAAAAGCCATCTGCAGGTAGGCAGTTTCTGAATCCCACATCTTTGGAGGGGTAAGGACTGCAGTGAGAGGGAAGAAGGTTTACCATCGACCTCACCTGGAGTTAAATTATATTAGAGAGTGTTTATTAAACCAATGCAACACTGGTTGGAGAATTTCCCTCACTTTGGATAGATTTGCTCTTCCTAACACTTCCACACAAGAAGCACAAAAATTGGCTTGAAATTGTTTTAAAATGTATTTCTTTTTCACAGTTCTTTTTTATTTATTCCTTGTAGCATAAGGAAGACATAGATGGTTACCAGAAGAAGCTGTTTTCCATGGAAGAACTTATTGCTACCCAAATTCAGGAAATTGATGGTTTAAAAGCCAGTAACAGGGAAGTGAATGAGTCGTTGTGTAAGACGCAGGAGCAGCTGGTGGGACTCAAGGTAAGTGCATATTGTTTATAAAAATAATATAAAGTTGAACCAATTTTTTGAGCCAGCTTTTAGTTGGCACAAGGATTGCTTGCCATAGACTAGTCATCTACTAACGTCCAACCTGTTGATTGGACTGAAAATGGGTTTGACCACCCTGATGACTCCCAGACTTAGGCTAACAGCATTATAGACACTTAGCCATGCCGCACCACCTTTCGATAATCTTAGCAATTCTGGTAATTGTGGGATTTGTACTTAAGCTGAACTATGGGGAAAATTCTTTTAAGCCCTAGCAATGTGTCCCCCTTCCTGCGTCAGGGATTACCTACTTGTTTAATTTCGTGAATGCTGATACTGTAGGAATAAAACTTGCCCTTATTCATCTCTTTTGCCATATTTTCTGATCTCATGCTCCAGTTTGTGGTGGAGCCATAGCATTATTCTGTATAATACAGGGCTTATAGACCTGAAGGAAATGTCCGACCAGCTAGGCACTTCAATGCTGTGATGGTGGAAAGTATTTTTGTGTTAAAGACTTTTTTAAGGCATGAATAACAAAAATAATAACTTATTGATTAGTTAATTACCATTTAGATGTCTGTCACCACAGGGTCCTTTATGTTCTTAGCAATTCTAACACACTGATTTCTTTTTGTAGGCTCATATTGATCACATGACAAAGAAAAACGCTACAGCCTCTGAAGCCCTTAATCGCTGGGTCATGTCATGTAAACAGCTGGAAATGGAGAAAGAGGAGCTGAAGAAACAGATCACACAGCAAGAGGAAACACTGGCCACTGTAACACGCAAGCAAGAAAGTATGTGGCTTAGTTATAATGAGCAACATCATTTAAAACTAAACCTCAGAGAAGCAGCAGCTTACACAGGGTGGATGATGAACTAATGTAGCCATATTCAGGCTTAAGTCCTGAGCACTGAAACCTGGGAGTGGATTGCATTCTCCATCCAAATTTAATAATAATAATAATAATAATAATAATAT
>NC_092861.1:143022711-143026280 GCF_032062135.1 Pyxicephalus adspersus
GTGGGGGAAGTAACACACAATAGTTTTTGTTCCTGATTTTTAGCTGTAAGTAAACCTATGTATTACAGCACTCAAAAAGTTCTGCAGTTCTATTGAATATTGTTGACTGATAAATATAGATTCTAAAACTTTGCAAAATAGGTAATTAGTTTTTATTTTCCCCTGATCCAGAAGCAGGAATGGACAGCAGTGCAGATGACCTATTATCAGAGTTGGAGGAACTAAAGCAGTGCTTGGAAGAGAAGACACAGGAAGCGGATGACAACATTGAGAAATATTGTAACCTAATGATTAAGACACACAGACTGGAAGAGAGCAATGACTACCTGAAGAAACAAGTGGACTTCCTGAACTCCAGGCTGAAAGAGTTTGAAGTGAAGGAAAAGCCAGAATGTCAACCTTCAGCATCAGACAAACCATTACCCGAGGCTGAGAATAAAAGACGGAAAAGCAGAAGATCCTCGCAAGGTCCCAGGAAACAAACCAATAAGCGCCAGAGAGACATGGATAATACAGGGAGCGCACCGACAACACCTCAATGTGTCACCAAGAAAGTGAAGAAAACTTCTGGTACCCTGGAAGAAGAGGAGTTTGAACCTGAAGGTCTTCCAGAAGTTGTGAAAAAGGGTAAGTGTGCCAGTGTTTTCAGGCTGGCAGATGGAAGAAGTATGGCTGGCAAAGACCAACTCATCCAAACCTTGGTGCAGAATGTTCATACTGGTGCAGACATGGTGTTTCATACAGCAGGGCCATATCCCCAAATGCTGCGCTTGTCCACCTTGGTGACCTTTGTCACTGGGATGCATGTTAACAGGAATCCAGACTTATACTGTTGTCACTAGAACAGAAAGTTACTGATGTATTGACATGGAGCAAGTTAAGAGATGAGGGATTCCCCCACTTTACGGCATGTTTGTTGCTGGTCTGTAGCCTAAATGTAATAATGTGCCAGACAACATGCACTTTTTTGACCAGTAATAGCCGTTTTCATACTTCTGTTATATCGTGGTCACCCTAATCTTGGCATGTTGGTTATTGCTGTTCTCCACTTACATAGTTACATAGTAATTCAGGTTGAAAAAAAAACTTGATGTCTATCATGTTCAACCCCTAGGGAAATAAACATATCCCAGATATAGAACCCTATAGTACAATTTGCTCCAACAGGGGAAAAAAATTCCTCCCTGATTCCATGAGGCAATTGGATGTTCCCTGGATCAGCAGTCTCTGTTATCTTTACTTTAAATCCTTAATCCCCAGTTATATTCTGTGCTTCTAGAAATCATCCAGCTTTCTCTTAAAACAATCTATAGTAGTTGCTGAAACTACTTCCTAAGGGAGCCGATTCCACATTTTCACAGACCTTACAGTGAAGAATCCCTTCCTTATCCGATTTAAACTTCTTTCCCTCCAGACGCAAAGAGCGCCCTCTTGTCCTTTGTTACAGCTTTCTCAACTTTTATGCCCTTATTAAGTAAAAGCTTTTTGTGTTTTTCAGGTTTTGCTGACATCCCATCAGGAAAGCAGAGCCCATTCGTTCTTAGAAGGGCCACTGTGCCTCTTCGGAAAAGCCCTCGTTTGGCTTCGCAGAAAAATTCCCCGTCCCTCTTTGGTACCCATATGGACAACCTGGAGAACCTGGACGACCTCTCCATTCTACCACCAGGAGGCAGCAAACCACAAGAAGTGAGTCTGGCCATCTGATAATCCTTTTCTGTAGCAAATTGTCTTTAATAAAGATTATGGATTTACTTTACATTTACTTTGATTGTGTTTGCAGAGTCCAGATTAGTCTATACGTAGGCAGAAAAAGGTTGATCTCTATGACTGTTTTTTAAAGAGGACTGGCTGCATGCTGGTTCTGGTGCACAAGGTACCTTTCCTGTTCATTAAAGAAAAGTGGAGGTGTTGATTTCATTTGTAGCCAGGTGTGTTACCTGGGCAAGAGATGGGAACAGGACATGCTTAAGGAAGAAAGCAAGCCAGCCACGTCTTGGTGTCAGATAGAACCTCACCTGAGGTCTTAGGGAGCTCATACATTGATGTATAGGAAGCGTGGACTCCACAAGAATTCTTCAATGTTAGGTAGCAGGTTTCAGTGGTTTTGATGATCAGTATATACCTAATGGTTAATAAAGACAAGGTTGCTTACACATAGGGGTAGTGCAACTAACATGTAGCCTTGTGTGTAGCTTAAATTTTCAGGATGGTCCAGAGAAAGGTCTAGTTCTTGGTCAGTAGAACGACAGGGATGGATTTCCAATAGGTAGGGTGGATGGGGGTTCCTCGCTATGGTCTGTGCTGTAGTAAGCACCAACAACTAGACCTCCTATTGGACCACAGGTGGACTGGATCCCATTGTTCTGTTCACGCAGACAAGGTTAAGTAGCTCATTTATCTTTCAGGTAAGAAAAGGCTGGAGGAAAAATTGTGCAACTATACAAATTATATTGTGAAGTTATACAAATTTCCAAACTTGTGTAACAACTTTGGGTAAAGTTAACGCACAAAGGACCTTGGTTTCTTGGCTCAGCAATATAGTGCGGGCAGGGGCCAAGAAAGGTTGTGCATTGATTTTTGGACCATAATATATATATATATATATATATATATATATATATGGGAGATCTGTACTTCCTGGTCATATTTTGCTGTGGATTCACTAGTTTAGGATGGGACAAACTTGGGGCCCAATAGAGCAGGAGGCATGTAAACTTTCCGCAGATATTGTTGTCTTCACTTACATTAATGATATGTTATTCTAAATATGTAAGAGGGAGCTGTGGTTATACTTTTCTGTGTCTAAATTTCATTAGTCTCAGCCAAACCCTGGAGATTTTAGAAAATGTTTCAAAAGACAGACATACAGAATGGGTTTTTGGCTGAGTTATATTGAGACAATTTAGTAGAAAATTTTTAACTACATAAAATACATTGTGCATGACACATATTGAATATGCAGAATGCAGATAGATTGTTATCCCAACCTCATCAAGCTGTATGATGTTACGGGATATCAGGCTATACATATGCTTATATTAAATTATATTATATTATTATTATATTATATTATAATATATTATATTAGTTTTAAGCAAAACCAGTCTATAAAAAGATATAGTTACATATACATAAAATCAGTTAATCTCTTTTTAGCCCAACACATTTCAACATTATGGCTTCCTCAGGGGAATTAGAGATATACTAATATACTAATGGTTATACTAAAATACTAATATACTAATGGTTATACTAATATACTAATGGATATACTAATGGTTAGAATCATAGAGTTACATACAAATCAAGAGAGCAGTTATCATCCATATGTCATATTTACCAAGTAAGCACGAAGTAATGAATAATATATATGGGAATGTCTGTAGGTAATAATGATATATATGTATTAATGACATATTAACATTACAGACAAAGACTATAGAAGACATCATGATGGGAGATTCCAAGACAGCAGGCAGCCAGTCCCCTCTTACTGCCCACAACAAGATGAATAGACGTCTGTCGGAAATGGGCACTCCGAGCAAGATGGACATGGCGGCTGTACATGA
>NC_092861.1:143027176-143028323 GCF_032062135.1 Pyxicephalus adspersus
CTTCATTACCTTAGGAGTCACTAAATCAGGAATCTTAAATCAGCAAAGGCATGTTTTCTTTTATCCTCTGGATAAATTTATTGCCCTGTTGCTATACAAAGGTTCCACTACAAAGGTATTTACTATATGTGGGTTGGTCACTCCATATGCAGACCGCTCCATTAGGAATAAGTCTTCTTTTTACATTGGTATCTGAACTGGAAACTTTTAGTATAAAAAATCAGTGTAAATACTATCTGTTCATTCTGCTTGCACTGCCCAATGCTGCTCTGGTCCTAAAGAATTCCTCTGCAGAAGTTTGCTGGGGAACTGAAACTTCTTGGAGTGTCACCCCGCATCTTCACTGGTTCTTTCTGCTGACCTCCGCTCATTACAGGAAGCAACAATGATGTGACGGCCTGCAGAAGAAATGAATAAAGCTTTAGGAGTGACATTCCAGGCATTATGGTTTTCCTGTGGACTTCAGATGGTTTTGCAGGGCTGATGTTTGGTCATGTAGGCAGCAAGCAAGGAAAGTATTTACAGTGATTTCTGCAGATCTGCCTTGCTTCAAAAATTATAATTGTTGCAAACGATTTCCTGCATTACAGAGAGAAATGTAAGAATGATATGTTTTTTTTTCTGTGTTCTCTGTCTAGTTTCATTTTGGCGGCTCAATGTAATATCCTATATTCCCAGTAGTTACTGTTCATCAATGGTATATTTTGTATTTTATCAGACATGCTTGGCACATACATCTTCTTTATCCGTGGGCCATCAGCAGGCTCCTGACTTGCACTAATTATCTTTGTATTGCTATTAATATTGGTTCTATATTTTATATTTGTACAGATTATTTTTCTAGCTGTAAAATTTGTAGCATTTGTAAATATTTTACCGTATATTTTTGCCTTTTGTATATATTATGATTTTACTTGGCTTTTTTTTGTTTAAATTGCAGTAACACCAGAAAATTTGACACAACATATGCTGATCATAAACAGACTCAATTGCTGAATTGTGTTTTGTTTTTGCTTTTTTTTTTTTTTTTTTTTTTTTTTTATTTTATATTACATTAGGAGAGTTGGTCATTTGTTACACTTTGTATACACAGTCAAATATTGTGACAGGTGTGAACAAACAAGCGCTGTACACACAGTGCAGTTCT
>NC_092861.1:143029033-143032171 GCF_032062135.1 Pyxicephalus adspersus
GATGCTCCTATGTGTTCTAGAAGGGCCAGGGGTTATATATAAATTAGGAATAACATTTTTTAGAATGAGCATCACTAATTGACTCTGAGGCTACATGCTACTTTTAACGTAGGGATTCATTTGATTAGCACCACTATAAGGTACATGGTCAGCATATTCCAGGGAAATCTCTGGTCTTTATTTGGAAACAGTGTTCTCTCTGCAGAGGTCCAATATGCCCCCTGATATGTCCAGAACTAGAGCTCAGAGGTTGAGAAGAGGGGTGTATTTAACCTCTGCAGAGCTATTACTGGCTTCACACCATGGATCATCTGCAGCATGCTGACCAGGAACTGACTTTTCGACTTATGCTATGGCTGATTTTTTGGGACAATCCGCTGTAAAACTTTTTGGACTTGGATGCACCTAGAATATATTTACGTAATTTAAACTTGCAGCTCTGTTGGGTTTTACCCTCTTAACAATTATACACCTATCACCAGAATGCCCAAATTATCATCATCACCACTTCCATCAGCTATCACCATAACAAAAGCTTGCTTTTACTTCCTAAATGGATAGAAAGGACAGAACAGCCTAAAGAAAAATCAAAAGGGTTTTTTATTATATGTATTTATATAAAAAACATAAAATCACAGATATAAAAGCTTAGCTACAACAAGGGAGATTTAGCTTTTGTTTTTGGGCCTTTAACACAAAGCAATTCAGTTACTGACCATTTGCTGCACTTAATTTCTAATTTAACATCAAAATGAATCCCTGTTATTTATTTATTCATTTATTATGGTTCACTAGTATTTTTAATTATTCAGAAATCCAATCATTTAAATTATTCAGATTTTTAGAATCCAACATTTGGTTGTCATACCCCCGAGGCATATAGATACCTCCAGGTAAAAACACCTAAAAAAAAAAAAGCTTTCAGGGGTTAGAAACCCATTGCACATGATAAAGTAATTGCATGCCTATGCCATATATATCTAGTGGAACTTGTGATTTAATTATAAAGAACAATAAAGCCATTTTTACAGTGATCATAAAAGCTGCTATTTGGAGCAGGAATCATCCTAAAATAGCATAATTTATTGTTTTATATGTATAATGGGTCCATGCCTGATTTATTACAAAGACGTTTTATGTTAGGAGATAAGCGAGTGTTCCTTGCAAAGGGAAATTTCCTGAGCCATAGAGTATCCCAGTGTAGCTGATGGAAAAATCCAACTTCTCTGGTTTCTGTAATTCTTCTTTCAGTTCCTGCATTAGAATCCTCTTTGTTACCTGCAAGAAACACATGAAAAAAGAAAATGATATTCTTCACACTTATTTACTAATCATTTGAATGTAAAATGAAGCTAGTATGTGCACATTATATTGGAATACAGTATTTATTAAATACAAATTCCATTCTTTTAAAATAAAAAAAATAACCTATTGTCCTTTGTAAGATGAAATACTTTTCCCTCTCACTTCTGGGTTTTATAACAACTACTGTATCCCAACCCACTTCTGGTAAGTCCACAGGGTCAAGGACACTCTAATGGTGTGTCATCCAATCATTCTTTGCAGTATTCAGGATCACCCACCCCAGCAGAGAGTCCATGACAACCTGGGCTTTATTTTTTGGTCTTTGTCTTACACTTACCCCTTCCTCGCTAAAGCACAGGCATCTCTCTCCTGTACAAGTGGGCAGTTCTGTTTCTGGGCATGCCTCTGCTCCCAAGCTTTATCAGTTTTGTCCAACTTGCCGGACAATCAGGAAATAGCCACTTTATCATCCCTGGCTATTTAGCTAGCTCAGACACAGCACTCAGCATTTGTGCAATGTGTCTGCACTAGGGCCAAGCCCCCTAGCTCTTCTGAGCATTTCCTGTACACCTGTTGGTTAATTCAGTATTTTCCCTGTCCAGTCTGTTAACCCCTTGTTGCCCAGTCTGTTTTTCTCCAGCCTATTCTCTTGTGCTGTTACAGTGTTTCTCTCTGTCTCTGGATATTCCTCTGTCATCAGTGTCTCCTGTGTCACTAGTGTTTGCTTCCTGGATCCTTGGTGATTAACCCCTGGCCTGTGACCTGACCTCTCTTGCCTGCTGCCTGCCTTGACCCCGGCCTTCCTTGACAACTCTTCTGCCTAGTGATTTGGTACCGTGTACCTTCCTGCCCACCCTGGTGTGCCCAAGGACTGCAACCTGGCATTAACCAGCAGCCCAACATCCTCACCACTAGAGGCTCTGGAGAAGACCTGGTTACTGCTTAGACTCTGCGCCGTGGCCCTTCTCAGGGCAAGTGCAAGCTGTAGTGCCCCCTCAGGGCCCTGTCTGTCCTAGCGTGACAGTCCTAAACTCAAGTTATTTTGATTAAGGTAAAAATTAAACATTGACTTTTTTCTTTATATTTTCTATATGTGCCTATAGCACATATAATACTAAAAAAATGCCTTTCTTTCAGCCTGATATCAATAGAGGCAAGGTTACATATAATGCAGAATATTCAGAGGACACATTATACGAGTGATGATTCATGTTCAGCATGCTTTGAAAACTAAGTGCCATAGGTGAATCCTTTATCACATGTAATTCACCTGTATTGAGCAAAGCAACAGTTTTGCTTTGGGGCGTCTTCACATTTGTCCATTTTCTTGACATACAACACATAAATTTGTTTTTCAAGTACAATTTCCAATCCTTCCTATGGGTCTGGTTTGTCTCCTAGAATGTTGCTACCAAAATTGGTCTCAAATGCAAAATTTCCTCCAGTTCTTTTAACAGCAAACGTTTACACTGGTGGCAATGTGGCACGGCAGTTACCCAGCATCCCACCTTTTGGCTGCCCACTGAGAATGAATGGGGGTGGCAGTGGGCACATTAGCACTCCCTACTATTACCTACCAACGTTCAAATGCTGGAACCAGTGCACCAGTATAGGCAAAGACAACAATACAAATCTGACAAAGGTTCTAGAGCCTTTTAGGCCCTTTATTAAAAGTCTTTGCTGGGGCAGATGCTCCAAGTTCAGTCCCATGCATACCAGAACTACATCTCTCAGGAGCTCTTGCCCTCTAAACAGAATATTGCAGAGATGTACTGCAATTCTAGAACACATAATGGCTTCATTTAGTGGATGTGGGCATGTCATTTACCAATG
>NC_092861.1:143033236-143039760 GCF_032062135.1 Pyxicephalus adspersus
TGACATCACTGTGGATACAGCCAATCTATTCACTACAAACCTGTGATATTACTGAGAATGCAGCCTATATAGTTACTATACACCAGTGACATCACTGATTACTCAGCCTACCCGTGTATCCTTTCCAGCCTTGGAGGGCTTTAATAAATCACACCCATGATGGGAAATGTGGCTCACAAATAACAAAAACCTTTTCATGGCATTTTGGGCTTTGTGTAGTCCAGTTGAGTTTCTCCAAACCAAACCATGGTAGATGGGCACAATCAAAGTAAACTTAAACTGAAAACGACCTTCATCAAACTGTTGGTAGATGATTGGAAGAGCACAACTGTCCACAAATTCTTTGTATGCACCTTCCATTGGAAACTCCAGAACTGAACTTTAAATCAATCTAAAGGAGAGCTTTAAATCATTTTTAGCTATTAGGGATCCACCACTAAAACCAATTTTTTGGGGGATTTAATAGGAAAAAAAGATCTTGTATTGGTGGAAAGAATGATCCCCCATACAGTGGTGGAGTAATATCCTTACAGGTACCTAGAAAAACATCAGCTGGCTCCACCAAGTGTGTTGGCCCCAGAAGGTTGCAGGCATCATCAAATAGGAGGTCAATTAGCCATGGTTTAAAGCAGTGGTCCCCAACCTTTTGGAGGTCGCAGACCACCAAATGCATGGATTCCAATTGGCACATGCGCAGGTAACCATGTGTCACTCAAAGGGGAACAAACTTCCCCCCAGAGTGACGTTATGATGCCAGAACCTTCCCACTCGCCCATCGCAGGACTGGGCCTGTGATGGGAGAGTGGAAACAACCCACCCAACGCCCTGAGCCTGCGATCTGTACAGCAGACATGGTCTGCGGCTCTGGACAGTTCGCTCCCCACAGCGAGGGCTTTAACCTGACCTGGCTGGGGGGTGCACCAGCCAAAGCTGTGGCCCACCTTTTAGATGTCCGCAGCTCACTAGGACCGGGCGTTGGGGCCTCCTGGTTTAAAGAACCCATAGCTACCTTTGGAGGAAGCTTGGATGGGAATGGCTGGTTTTGGTGAGATTTCCATATAATTTAAAAATCAAGAGAATCATTTCAGTATTTTTAGGTATGAACACATTCATCTTGAAGCCATTCTTATACCTAAAGAACAGCGATTTTATTGTAAGATTACTTTAGATGAGAGGCAGCTATAAGAACATTTTGCCAGGGAGAGAAAATAACAGAAAATTAGCTGTTAAATAACGACCTGAGAATATAGCAGATATCTACATGTATATTCTAAAGGGACGTTCCCTCATTACACATTATTAATCAATACCAGAATGCTGAGTAGGTCACACAAAATCTAGTACTGATGATGGAAATGTAAAAATAATCACATTTACTTAGACAAATGACATCAATTCTATACATAATGATAATTTAACAAACAATTAGACACATTAGGCTTGATTTATTATAGCTCTCCAAGGTTGGAGAGGATACACTTTCATCAATGAAGCTGGGCGATCCAGCAAAATTGGAATGGATTTCCTAAAAGTCATTTGCTATTTGTTAGCAAACGTTCTCAGTCCTGGACCAGATCCATTCCAGGTTTGCTGGATCACCCAGCTTCACCAATGAAAGTGTATCCTCTCCAGGCATGGAGAGCTTTAATAAATCAGGACAATGTGCGTCAGCTAACATCACAAGTGATATACTAGTAGTAATTTACACGTCAATTTTCCCTGAGTGCTAAGGGATGTAATGTGACACAGGGAACGTGTGAGGAATCAGGATACGAGTATAGAGGAGAGGCCATTAGAGACCTGGTTGTCCATCTAATGAGTTATTGAAATGGAGAAAGCATTCATGATAGAAGTTTAGATGTTATGGGATTTACTGGCTGCATGCTTGTTTAAGACCAGAACCTCACTAGATTATGAAGCCAGGATGACAATTACTCCCAAAGTCAGCAATTGCAGCATATCTTGGCCTTGAATTGGGCAATTCCTCAGTCTCCCTTAGGTATAAAGGTTAGGTCATTGGCTAAATAGATGGCAGTGGTGGAAGAAGAAGGTGAGATATCAGCATACAGGAGCAGATGATGGTTGTACACATGAGAAGATCTACTGTCAATTTTGCACTTGGCTGACCAATCAACATTCCTATTGGTAATCAATTGATCTGATATCTCAGGACTGCACATATGTGTAAAGGAATCTAACCTACCGAATCTAATTGCCCGATAGATACAAACTCCAATCAGATTTACTTGATCATTGATATACTTATATATTTATATATTTATATACTGAAATTGGTAGCGTAGGATCAGTTGGCTGCTGAATTCCCTGATCTACAATCAGATCAAACTTTATAACCCTGATTTATTCAAGCCCTGCACTGGAAACATAGACTATCATTCTAGGTTTGATGGATTACCCATTTTTTCCCATGATAGTCTTTATTCTCTAGTCTTGGAGAGCTTTAATAAATCAGGGTCCAAGTCTCAGTTTTCTTGATCAAATCATTTTTGGTTAATAAGTTGCAAACCGTACTACTTGGAGATCCTGCCAATATCAGTCCTTGCTGTTACAGGTTGACAACGTTAAACCACATAGAAAATTAGAATTCATTAAATGTTAAACCACATAGAAAAATAGAATTCGGGTTTACACATACATTTTATAGCTGTGGGGGGCAAAATGGTATACCATGGAAGGCCACTAATAGGCATATGCAACATAAGTGAGTTTCTTGGGGTGCTACCCAGTAGGTTTTGTCATTTTGATCCCTGTACACATGCCAGCCTGCCTGTCCCTAGTGTAAATAAAGTCACTTACCCCCTCCGGTTTCCAAAGGCAGACTAGTGTAGGGAAGAGTTGTGTAATAGCTATAGCTTACCTGTTCCAAGACCCCCATGATCTTGTTAATCTGCAAGTGCCGAAGGAGGTAAGCTAAGGTTTTTCACCATACTTCTTTGTTCTACTTTGCCAATGAGGAAAGAAGAGGGACATGAACAGGACAGCAGCTTTATTATATGGAGGGCCAAGATGAGGAGGGAGAATTCTAGAGTACCCAACACCCAAGAAATGACTCTGATGCTATGTATAACCAAATATCCCTAAAGGCATTGGATGACCTAGGAGCCAATCTGTACAATAAATGCAGAGAGCTCCAGTCTTATCCAGACACAAGAAACATATAAACAGCACAGATCAGGTCATACAAAAGACAGATTTTTGCAGCTGTACACATGAGGTCACCTTATTACATTATGCCTACACAAAAGTTCTATCCTCAAGATCTTCCCAGGCAAGATCCGCGCGATGCATAATTTATCACCTAACATTTGGCAGCAGAGCATAATTTTAACAATTTCTTTAATATTACATTTTGTGCTCTGAGCATTTTCCACCGCTGTGCACAGCTTGCCAGTTTCTTGTCCCCCTGCTTTGTATCTGTGTCCCCACAGACTGGAAGGGTTTTTTGTCCCATGTACGACAGGCATTATGATCTTTTTGCATAATTAAACCATTTAAACATTGATAAGAATGCTAATTGTAGGAAAAGCCAGGTTAGGGGAAATTTGTAAATGTTTGCTTAAGTTGGGGGCTTTCTGAGAGTCAACGTCTTGTCTTGAAATAAAAGATCCTAGAGAATAAATGGCAAGTCGGAGTGATTGGTGAGCTAATTGGGGAAGGAGAGAATTTGTGAAAAGAATATGACATGGCAATGCTAACATTTCATCTAATTGCAGAAATACACAGGGACTAGTGGGTGGTGTGCTCACTAGGGATGTGAATCCAGACAAATTGATTTTGTTGTTCATTTAACATTTTTACCTGTTGATCCTAAATTGTTCTTCAGAATTGCTGTAATTCTTTGTAGCAAAATTTCCACAAGGTACTTGAAATATTCATTGGGGATTTTAGTCCATATTAGCATGATGGTCCATAATGAGATTATAGCATTAAGCAGATGCTGCAGATTTATTAGCTGTACATTCATGATCTGAATCCCCCATCCACCACATACAGAAGGATGATTTATTGGGTTGAGATCTGGGGATTCCATTTGAGGGTAGTAAACTTATTGCTAAATGTAATGAACCAATTTGAAATGGTCTGAGCTTTGTGGCATGGTACGTTATCCTGCTGGAAGTAGCCATCAGAAGATCGGGACACTGCGGCCATAACAGCTTGGGTATGGTCAGCAACCATACCAAGGTAGACTGTGCCATTTGAACGATGCTCAGTTGGTACTAAAAGGCCTAAAGCATGCTATAAAATATCTGCCATACCTTTACACCACCAACACCAGCCTGGACTATTGAAAAAAGCAGGATGGATCCACGGTTTCATGTTGTTGATGCCAAAGTCTGACCCTACCATCAGAATGTTGCAGCAGGAAATTGCAGTGGAGATGGACATTGGTGAAGAGTGGAAGCACAGAAGAAGGCAGAGAAGAAGGTTTCCAAGAGGTGACAACATCAATTTGATGACACAGAATAATAGTAGATGGGTTTGAAGTAACCCAACCTTACAAATAATCCAGAGGTAGGAGAATGGTTTCCAAATCACCATCAGGAGTGGCCTACACATCAACAACTGGATGGAAAGCTGAAGCCCTGTATGAGTTATCTATCCTTCAATAATGCTATTTTGTGTAACACTGACTACAAAGTATTTTTTAAAAACACATACTTCTGCATACAAAAAGATATTTTTATAAAAGAATTTTGTGGATCTGCATGCTGAGGGCATATCAGGAGAGAGACAATGGAGATGAATAGTCTGATTAGTGGCATTAGTGGAGAAATATGAAAGGCTGATATGAAATGATGGATATTCAGGCTATATAGATGTCACATCTCCTCTTCATATTTATGAATGTGAATATTTGCTGGAACAGTACATCCTGCCCTTATGAGTGTGTGTATCTTATTTCAGTGACCTTTATATGAGAATCATGTTTAATTTACTGTTTACTCTGGTTAAATAAACATCAGTTAATTACAGGTTTTACTATGGGTAAATTACATTTTATATAAAACGCACATACAGACTGGTAATATAAATTGAAAGAATGCAAAGAAGGCAAAGAAGGAACATTGGAAACGTGAAAGTAAATTACATAACCTCAGCTACTTTTATTGTGATTTGAGATTGTGTGCTGGCTTGACTGACTTTTGCTTTTGACCCTGACTCTGCTTATCTTAACCCTTGGTTGGCATTGAATGGCTAGGTTTCTGGACTTGCCTCTGCTGGACTCTCCTGTACCGCATATCTGTGGATCACCCAGTAACTGAACCTGGATTGTTTGACTCCCATTGTGTCCCATGTCCTGCTTGTGGGCTCCTGGTCCTCTGTCCTCCCCAGAAGCTATCCCTTGCACACTGAAATCCTGAAGGCAACTGTGGGCTGGGACAGCACAACTAGCATCCTAAGGCTGAGTGGAGGCTTACCATAGGTGTGCGGAGTTATTATTATTAATATTATTAATAAACAGGATTTATATAGCGCCAACATATTACGCTGTACATTAAATAGGGGTTGCAAATGACAGACGAATACAGACAGTGATACAGGAGGAGAGGACCCTGCCCCGAAGAGCTTACAATCTAGTAGGTGGGGGAATTTACACAGAATACGATGGGAGATATGTAGTGGTGGGAAGTAGTGATGGTTTCAAAAGGTTACATTGGGGGATTGATGCACTGGCATTGGACCAGGGCCTCAAAGTGTTATGTTTTTATTGCTGACTGTGTCCCCATTGGGGAGCTTCACCCTTCTATTTGTGGTGGAGACCTTTGTCACTAAAACAGGAAAATGGGGAAAATCCAAAAGAGCTTTTCCCAGAACAAAATGTAAAGAGGTAATCTTCTAATGTGGTCTCCAAGGACTGCTTTCCTCTATGACATTTTGGCTTATTTTGGGAGATTTCCACTACTTTTTTAATTATATTACAATTTGATTTTTACTATAAATACAATTGAATTTACTTGCCTAAAAAACCCTACTTTCCATTTTATCGGTTCATTTTACTTTTTATTATTTCTCTATGTCAGGAAGCGAGGGGAAACTTGCTCAATGGAACAGAGACAGCAAAAAATAAACTGATTGGGGTTTTAAACTTTTCATACTTTGTCCAAAACTTGGGCACTTTATTTGCAAGTAGAAAAGTTGGGGATTTTCTATCTGTTGTCCATGCTAAATCACTGCAGGGGCCACAGTATTCTGTATTCTGCGATATATAAAATATATATTGTAATCTGTCCCATGCTGTGTTTCATATAACATGCTGGGGGGTGCCCACCTGTACACTGTGTTCAACATATATATAACATATATGGCATACTACAGTTTACCATATTGCAAATGCTATGTAGAAGTTATATGCTCCATAAAACGAATCCTTCCAGTTTTAATATTTTTAGACTGGTATTCCAAGTTACCCCGTTTAGTGATCAGACACGTATCTGCTAGCTGACTGTAGGCAGGCACTGAATTGGCACTGGACTGGATAAATGGAGCCTTTCTTGCATTTC
>NC_092861.1:143042541-143104582 GCF_032062135.1 Pyxicephalus adspersus
TGTCTAAAGCTTTATACACATGTCAGATAATGGTCACCCAAGATGACCGCTGGTGTTTGTCTCAAGCAAAGATTTGACGGTGTTGCACGGTGTTCCCCTAATGTACTTCATCGATCCACCGTTAGAACCTGCGTTAGTTAGGTCTTAGTACAAACTACCGGTTCTCTGTTCTCTACCGGTTCTCTGTCAGTTAGTTAAAGTTGGTCAAATTGGTAAATGATCAATAAAAAATGACCCCTGTGCAATCCCATGGAGGAGAGCACATTAGGCACATTAGGGTGCCCCCTGCGTGTTCTCCCTTCTTCCCTCTCGATTGAACTGAATGGTGCTGAGTGTACATTTATCTGTCATTGGAAATGACCATGAAAGATCCCTTCCAGCAACAATCATCGGACATGTATACAGGGCTACAGAATCTTCAAAATTGCAAAAAAAGAATTGTATTCTTATTATACTTTGCAGCTTCTATTACACATTTTTGCATTCATTTAAATAATATTTTGACAGATAAAACACTTCCTATACATGTGAATATTCGGGGCAATACATTCACATTCCCCATGTTTAGTAAGATATTACCTGATGATCCACCAAAATTCCAGAGCACCCCCAACCTTTTTTAAAAATGTAATAAAACCTTTGAAATTTACTTTGAATGACTGTACATTGCACTTTGTTACCATAGTATTTTAAAAAGGTTTTTGGTTTTGATGCCCCCCCCCCATTATGTAGCTTGAAATCCCTTTCCCTTTTGCTGCATATGCCTACACGTTGTTTCTATGTTCCCCCACCTGTTTTTTTCACCCTTTTTAAAAATGTAATAAATGCCAGTTTGGGTTAATCACCACTGACTTTGCAACACTGTCTTTTTTCTCTGACCTTCCTTGCTTCCATTTATTTCCCAGCAACACAATGCTGCTACTAAGAGGCAGGAAAAAGAACATGAGATATGTAGTTCTGGTGCCAGAGATCAATAGAAAAATACCTCCCAGCAAGAATTTTACAAGCCTAGTGATGATGTCACAGGGAATAATAAAAGTATTTTATTTCTTAAGGAACAAAGTAAAAGAAAAATAAATGCTGGGATATAATCTAGAGGGGTAGAGAATACACTTGGATTCATTTACCTGGTACTATTATTATTTATTATTATTATTAACAGGATTTATATAGCGCCAACATATTACACAGCGCTGTACATTAAATAAGGATTGCAAATGACAGACTAATACAGACAGTGACACAGGAGGAGGGGAGGACCCTGCCCCGAAGAGCTTACAATCTAGAAGGTGGGAGAAGGACCTCTGAACCTGGTGAATGGATTCATTCACTTTTTACTTGTATGGAAGTTATGAGCATTCAGCAATCACAGCCTCTGTTACCCTCATAGAAAGTTTCCTTACCCAGATTTAGAATTATACTCTTGGAGTCTGGTCGGCGCACGTTACCAATCTGAATGACAGCTGGCGTGTATTAAACATAAAATGCTGGAAGAGCACAAGGTAAACCTTTCACCATAAGGTGCTGTTTATAAGCTGAGGATTTATTTTGCCCGAGCCTTTTAATTATCTTCCATATTTTAGTATAAAATCAATTAGAAACAGTAACAGAGTCGTGATTAATGATTCTTCTAAAAATAATTTTATGTAAGTGTCATTTCACAGATACTAAATGATGGCTAGAGTTTTTTATGTGCTAATGAAATGTAGAAGTAAACTGTAGAAAATGTCTAAAAAATCATTTTAGTTTTGTTTAGTCCTGAGTGTTACACAGCACTGTCACACAGCAAAATGGTGAGTTTCCTTTGTTACAGCAACACAGTGAGGTCATGGCCCTGCTCCAAGTCTGGTGTTGAACAATGAAGGAGCAGAAGTAGACAGATGAGGTCATTTCTGTCCTTTCTACTCCCTGCAGCAGTTCCTTGTTGGCACATATGCATACACAGCATCTGATTGGCTCTTCTCACTCTTAATGTTCTATTTATAAATAATTTCCCAGTCAATTGGCTTTAGATTCGTTCACGGGCCAGATTTATTAAAGCTCTCCAAGGCTGGAGAGGATACATTTTCAGCAGTGAAGCTGGTTACATTACAGTACTGGTGAGCCACCATAACAGGTTGTGGTCCCAAGCCATACAGTTTGGGCCCTGGAGGGCGCTATATATAGGTCCTCTATTTTTGTATCTTGTATTACTGCAGAAAAGTATTAGCTCAGGGTAACCGTTTATAGACCCGACGCGTTTCGCCCATCAGCTTCTTCAGGGGTAACGGTACATCAGCAATTTAAATGCATGCAGTTATAATCTCTAAATCTATGAACATATATAGAGACACATATATAGAGACACTCGTGCTAATATTCTGAGAAAAACCTGAGTCCAGAAATATGAAAGTACTTCTTTGTGTGTAAAGTAGATTGCAATTTCAGAGGTTGATAAAGGGAATATTAATTAGGATTTTGCAAAAAGCTGTCCAATAGTACTATGTGGTGTAGACATTTTGGTATTTCCCCAAGGACACAGAATTCACTTTAACTCTAAACTACCACTTACTCCCCTACCTTCCAATATATCCCCTCCAGCCTTGGGGAGCTTTAATTAATTGGGCCAAGTTTGTTTTGTCCTCCAATGATAAAGTGGGATCGCTCAAGGCACAGAGTCTAAGCTACACTTGGTTCACACAGGGTGATGGGTTACTTACCCCAGTGGCAACTGCAAATTGCTAAGGTAATAGGGTACAGGCTGCTCTAGTTAGCTATAATACCAGAAATAGATTGTCCTACTTCTCACACAAATAGTTCGATATTGGGATATTTTAGAGACATATAACATGGATAAAAGCAATATTTTTATGTAAAACCTTGTTTTATCCCTTGTGATACGAAGTGTTTTTGAACCAAACATAGTTTTTGGAATTGAGGCTAAAAAGTTAAACCTTGGCCTCATCAGACCACAACACATTTTCATGCTTTTGGGAGACTTGATGTGTTTGTTTTGCAAACTTTAACCGGGCCTGGATGTTTTTCTTTGTAAGAAAAGGCTTCCGTCTTGCAACCCTAGCACATAGTCCAGACATTACAAAAAGAACTCCATTCCTATAGTGAAGCATGGTGGTGGCAGGATCATACTTTGGGTGGCTTTTCTTTAGCTGGAACTGGGGGTCAAAGTGAGAAACCTTCAGATGAAACTTTCAGGTGTCTGTCGGAAAGCTGAAGATGAAGATTTCACATTTCAACACAACAATGACCCCAAGCATACATCTGTATAAACAAAAGAATGGATTCACTATTAATTAAAGGTAAAATTTTTGGACTGTCCCAGCCAGAGCCCAGACTTAAATCCAAAAATGATGACTGCATTTGTTTTAATTTTTTCAGGCTAAGTACATTTTCTGCTAGTACAGAAATCACTTGTTGATACTGCCCAAGTTTTAATATCCTTGTAACTTTCTGTGCATCAAACTGATATCTCAAACTGTGTCATCAGCTTTCTCAGCCATTACTTGTCAACCACACATCCCCTCCTCCCTATGTACACTGAACACTATTTAGTATGGGAGATATTATTGGGAGGAAATGTCTGAGGATTTCCAATTATTAATAAACTATAAACTGATATGAATATAAATCCAAGTACCTACTTTTATATGATAAAAAAACTACACTGACTGGAGTATAAACCTAGGGCAAAAAAATGTGGTTATCACTGTTAACATTTAAAACACTAATCAACAGAAATGCCTATAACAAAAATTGTGAACAAATTCATAGTGTGTTATTTTTTAAACGTATTAAAAGAGGGGAAAATTTTAAATCACAAGGGCTCAGTCTGTTTATCATATTTCCCCTTTTACAGGTTAAAGTATCTTGTTATTTTGACTCCATAGGCTGCTTGCTCTTTAATGATCCATTGTGCATTACAGGTAGTCCCTGGGTCCCCCTCCACCCCATCCAGACTCCTTTTAGGACTCCTATCTAGGAGTCATCTGTATGTCAAAAGTCCCCAACTTGGAGACTACTTGTATTGTTGCCACCATTGGATCTCTTATGTATAGTGTATAACAAACAAAATAATGAATCAGATGGCCAGTTTGTTGTACACTTTACATGATGACATTGTGCCATCTAGTGGTATGACCTGAGTATAAATCAAGCTTCTTTTTCAAGTGGAATTCGAAGGTAAAAAAAAACAATTAATTGATCAATTAATATGAACTTTGGTGTACCTACGTGCTAGAGCCGCCACCTCTGAGTAGGATGTCATCTGTTAGTTCTTTAAGGAAGGTAAGGCATTTTAGATCATCCTCCCTTTAAAAAATAGAATCAGTCAGTAACAAAAAACAATAAACCATATTGATTAATCAAAGCGCTGCCTGATGCTAAATACCTTCATGTTTAATATTTCCTAAATCTTTTGAGTTTTATACCTACAGCTTCTATTGCATGTGGGGCTTCTTAGAAATGCATATGCAGGGTCTACAGAGTCATCAGGTTAATGGGTATTCCCATGCATGGCTTTATTCCCATTGAGTATTGATCACTCGTCTTTTTAAAGTTCAGATTTAATGCTCAGTGATACACATTCCATATTATCTGATCAGTAGTGGAGCACAGTGATAAAATGTTGCAGTGCTTTTTATCTTACACAAGTGTACAGTATAGATGGAGGTCTACACAAATATTTTTCCTGAAAAAAGTGGATCCCAAAGGAATAACTTCAAAAATAATTCTCCCCCCTAACCATCTTCTCTTCCAACAAAGTATTGCATTTAAGGTAGGTTAGAAATATAATGCATGTGTTAAATGCAATATATTTGCATGTTATCTCAAGCATTGGAATACATCGTTATAACCCACTGCATCGCTTCCTAGGAAATTTGTGTGTGGCCATAAATGAATGCAAACAGTTGGCTATGGAGTTTTATTTTGATGGGGTCACTGCTGCCTTCTGGTAGTTCTAGAAACTCGGTAAGTTACTTTGGGTCATCCATTATCACATTGGTCAACAGGGGCAAATCCCCAACACTAATCCATTGTAAGACGGGTCGTTACGGACAAGGTACTTAACCACCAATGCCAATAAGCTTGCCAATAGTGATGTCAATGGATAGCTGAATTCTTACCAAAATCCATGTTAACCTTATCAATATAAACTGGTAAACAAAACCATATTGCTCAAATTGTGTATTCTTCCACTTTGGCATCGGACAGTTCCTTATTTCAGAAAGGGGCAGGCAATGTCTATTCTGCAAAAAGTATTCTTACCTGTCTGATGGATGCCCAACTGTCAATAGTTGTTGAGCTGCACATGCCGGGGATACCTGGCAATCCTGGCTTCCCCTGCAGGTTCTGAGATTGAATGAACTCCTGCATGCCTGTGCAGGAGCTACATCAGCCTAATCCAGCCATTTAGGGTGATTGAGGTACGAAATGTGGAAGGGAAGGGAGTGGATCAACGAAACAGCGACAGGTGAATATTGCCAGGGTTTAGTTCAACTTTAAAAGTTTTAATTCCCATTTTCAGGGATTGAAAGAAAAGCAGTTGATATCCCTTCTGCAATAACCTACCTGTCTGAAGGCTTCGGGTTTCTAGCAAAAAAAACTAATCTGGGCATGCACATTGTCAGCTTTGGTTTTCAGGATATCTGGCATTGTTGGCATCCTTTGGATGTGACAGGAATCAATGAACTCCTGTGTGCTTGTATGTGAGTTACAATATCCCAGACCAGCCAATAATGATGGCCAAGGGTCACAAGGAGGGAGTGAAGAAAGAAGAAGATGGTGGTGGCCTGCGAGGGAGTGGGGACAGCTAAGTAAAGTGGGGATTAGTTCTGATTTGAGGGTACAATGGGATTTCAAAGATTCCTGAAGGTCACAAAAAGGTTAGAAACGCTCCAAATATAGCCCATTTGTCTACACTAAACTATCACAGACAATGGCAAAAACCCCCCACAAAAATATAAAGCTGCAATGCGCAAATAAGAAAAAAATACACAACAAAAAAGACAGAAATATAACAACAAAAAGCGAGTGCACCAAATATATCTCCTTGCTTCAAAAATAAACACTCAAAAAAAATAATGGATCGTGCTTTTCCAATTAAACTTTTCCTATGCAGTTCAAGAAGTAAAAGTGAGAGTTTCCACCTCTGTACAATTTTTGGCAATTGAAAAATCATTAAGTTTGCTGCGAACTCAATTTTGCAGAAAATGCTCATCCCTAGTGATCGGTGTCATACAAAGCTTGCTGCTAATTTGGTTGTTACAATGTCTTGATTGATACTTCTAGTTTTACACCATCATAACAGCTCTGGGTTATTGTACTGTTTTTTTATTCCATCTTGTTTACTGACAGCCCAATTTCCTGTGATAAATAGACTCCATTAGAGGAAAACAATGACACACAGCTGAGCGTTAATTGAAGGAATCTGACACATCATTACACAGCCTTAGATGTATTTTGCAATAGGGAAGAGAGTGATAATTAGACACGTTGTATGCATTGTCATGCTTTTACAGAAAGAAGCAACGAGCGCCTTCATTCCAGCTTGTATGAAGAATATTATTTAGACCTGAGCCACACTGTAATGTTACACTAAAAATGTACTTTGTTTAAAGAAACATGGAGGAGCTTGCAGATGAAAAAAATCCTGGTTGCTTGGCTGTTATGCTGATTCTTTGGCTTGAATGGTCGTTCAGAATTCTGACTTTTCTCTACCTTTTACTTGAATTTAAATTGGAAAAATATTCATAATTGTTGGGGTTATTGCCCAAAACACAGCTGGAGAAGAATCATATTTGGAAGGGGATTAGCTATGGCAGCCTGCACTGACAGGTGTACTAGGGCCTGTGTTGAAGGACTTTGAGCTTCTATGGTGCGGCAAACTGGGCAATTGCCCAGAACTCCCACCGTCTCCAGAACCCCAACTAACACATTGGCAAGGGTACAGGACACTGGAATGTTATGCATTTAGGGCCCCACTTTATATTTGCCCACAAACCCATTTTGTCTATACCATCCTTGCCCACAGACCCATATGCCTTGAGCTCCAACTGAACCCACTTATGCACATGCACCAAAGCAGCTGCATAGACTGCTTTGGCACCAGTTAGACAAGCACACAGAATTTAAGCCTTGTGTAAGCTCTGTATTGAAACCCTATCAAAAAACTCATAACCGCGAAAGAACTTACAGCCAGGGCAGGTTTTAGAGTAAGGCCAACTGGGCAAGGCCCCTCACCATTTCCAGGGCACCAACTAACGATATGGTAGGGGGAGCTGGAAGGTTGCACATATGAGATCCCCGTTCTATATTTGTCACTGATTCTGCCCGAAGCTCCATATGCCTTGGGCTCTAACTGAACCCCCTTAAGCCCATGGGCCCGAAGGAGCTGCATGGACTGCTAGAGAAATAGGTAAATCAGTACGCAAGTTTAGTCCTTGTGTAAGCCCCAAATAACAGAATGGCAGAGGGTGGAGGCAGCTGGAAAGCTGAACACCCCACTTCATATTTGCCCAGGGCACCATTTTGTCTAAAATCTTTTTTGGTGTCCGTTTAACATCTGTTTAGGTTGTTTCTGAGATCGTTCAAAATGTACTGATAGATGCATTTGAGTTGGCCTGCATTTGATCAGGTCATGAGGGTTTTCCATTCTCCTGGACCCTTAAGTTATTACAAAATGCATTTGAAATGAGCAAAAACACATCAAAACAGACTCTCAAACAGTTTTTGTTACTTAAACTTCTGCTTTGAAAATTCTGTAATCAGGCAGGTCTTTATTGCAGGAAGGGTGGTGTCCCCTCTGCAGTTAAACATACTTACCTGCCTAATTGCTATCTTCTCATAAAAAATGATGATGCTGGAATGTGTTGGGTGTCCTGGCATCCCCTGGGTTGGCTGCTGGGACTGAATGAACTCTTGTGCACCTTACCAGGTCATTCTAGCCTAGTAATCAAAATGAGCAAAGATTTGGAAGCAGGAACAAAGGAACATGGTGTCACCCATGGCAAAACATGCACAGGTGAGTGTATATAAAAAAAATTGCGATCAGGCAGGTAAGGTTATTTATTTGCAGAAAGGACATGCTTGTTGACCTATTGCAATTTTTGACCTGCCTATTTTCCACTAATCAATAGGTGTGACTAGAACTAGGGGTCATAAGTGTCAAGCAGATGATTCATTCAAGTGAATGAAGCTTCCAACCATTCACCATTTTCAAAGACTTTTCTGCACTTTTACAAGCCTGATAGCCAATGAATAAAAGCAATTCCCTGTGTTTAAAAACATGGCATTAAAAAAATGATGATCAGGTTTTTCTGGGCTTACTTTTTTATAAATGGACCGAGAGGTCTGATTATGAATACTGTGAAAGCAGACACTCGAAATCTTTCAATTACCTGCAGAACATTGGAATATTGCACATGTGTAACAAAACAATAGACATATTGGAAGAATTGATTGTTCTTATTCAGGTTCTTTTATGTCTATCGGACGTTAATCAACTCCTTTTAGATCTCCCGGTCTTTATCTATATTCTTCTGAATAATGCTGGTTTAATGAACACCAAGCCACCATGAGCCACCTCTCCCCTACCCTCAATTATTAGTTGATGGAAGCCATCAGACATTGTATAAGAACGGCCTTTTCCTTTTTGCACATTTTTTTGATTGTAATATTTTTTAGTGTGGCATAGCCCTTATCTTTTAATCAGTATAAAGTAAAGACATGCTTGTAGCATGAGATCCTTTAATGTAGAAAACGGCCATAATGATTATTTCTGGAGAACACAGGCAAACAACATAAATGGATGCAAATAAATGAAATTATATACAATGAAAGAATCCAGGATTAGTTAGATGCAATTTATTTTTCCGCATGGTGAAAGCATTATGGGCATAATAGAACTTACATAGACGTGGCTCTTTGTGAAGCTGCAGGATGGATAATAAGTTGTTCTCAGAAGTAGTGCTTTTATCTGAATTTGTTTTTAATTTAGACTCAATCTTTTCTCCTGTATTGTTAACCATTTTAAGGTCATTGTTGGGATTCGAGCCTTAAAATGCACCTATGGCCAGACTATGGATATTAAATTATGGACATATTGGGTCTGACTTATTAAGTCTCCCCAAGACTGGAGAAGATAGATTATCATGGAAGAACCTGATTGAATCAGCAAACCTGGAAAGGGTTTCTTAAAATAATTTCCTATTACTTGGAAAATGTTTTCAATCGATTTTAGGTTTTGCTGGATCACCTAGATTCACCCATGATAGTCTATCTTCTCCAGTCTTAGAAACCCGTAAGAAATCAGGCTATGGATATCATTGCCTTCAATGACTGTTGTAGGCATGTGTACTGTAAGGTATTCATCCTTTAAAGACCAGAACAATATAGGAGTAGCACCCTATAAATAACCATATCTATTCCCTCTGCACCTTGCTCAGCACATGTACATGCAGACATTTCTGATTGGCTCCTAATGCTTCTCTTACCTCTCACAGTCTGAGTGCTGCTATTTAGTAAATGATAGGGAACAATATCAAGAGATATTCAGATATTTCTGCTAGCTGAATAAACAACACATAGGGCTCTCTTTTAAAACAGAAAATTGGATTAGGGGTTTCCATGTGGATATAAATGCTGGGGTATTTTCTACAATGGTAGAATTGATGAAGAAACTTGGAAAGCTGCAAAACATTTTTAACACCACCAGATTTATGACCAATTAATTCAGAATTAATAATTGTGCCAACAGACTTTCCTTTTACGTGTTTTGCTTTAATACTTTCATAAAATGAGTATGTAATTTATAACATAATATAAAACATCAGAGTTAACTCACTGTTTAAGAAGCTTTGAATGAGTTTCATGAGCTTCAGCCATCTGCAAGAATATACAAAGAGATTGCTAAGAATAAAAAAATATATATCAGTCATTGCTGGATTGTACTGATGGGAATTGATGACATTTGTACAATGTCCAGTATGCCAGGGCTAAAAATGATCTCCGTGGATGAATTTTTAACAGATATTTTTGAGACCATCATTCTGGTAAGACCCACCTATCTATCTATTCTTATAAACTTCCCATCTGTCCACTTCCCCACACATCTACCCATCCCCCCAGAAATCTTCTCATTCAGTAACCCATCCACCCTCCCATTACCCCAGTCATCTACTCATCACCCTACCAATCCACTCCTACACATATCCAAACATTAATACACCAAACCTATCCATTGACCCATACAACCACTCATTGTTTATCCATCTAGCAATTCAACTATATAAATCTTGTCATTGTAAAACTCATCTATCCATCAATTCACCCAACCACCCATCTGTTTACTCTAACACACAGATATCGTCTCATCCAGTAACCCATTCACTTTCCCATTTCCCCAGCCATCTACTCCTCTGCCTACGAACCCACCCCTACATTTATCCAAACATCAATATACCCAAACTTCCCATCCAGGCATTTATTGTCTGTATACCTAGCAATCCAACTATATATATCCTGTTTTTGCAAGACCCATCTATCCATCCATTCACCTAATAACCCATCTGTCCACTCCATACAGATATCTTCTCATCCAGTAACCTAGCCACTTGCCCATCCCTCTACTCATCTACTTACCAGTTTACCAATCCACTCCTATACTTATCTACTAATCAATACACGCAAGCTATCCATTGACCCATACAACCACCCATTGTCTACCCATCTAGGAATCCAACTACATATATCCATCTATCTAGGAATCCATTTACACAACTCCCCCCACAACACAGATATCTCCTCATCCAGTAACCCATCCATTCACTGGCCATTTCATTCATCCAATTTACTCCTACCCTCATCAATGTATCTATAGACCTAAACTATTATTCCAACCACCACCACTAATCTATCCATCCAACTATACAATTCAAGTGATTTTGGTAGGACCCATCTATCCATTTCACACAATCACCCATCTCTTCACCCATCCACTCATCTGTCTACCAATCCCTCCTACACTCATCCATATTTCTACACATCTAAACTATCCATTCCCTATACAACCTCCCATTGCCTATCCATCTATCTACAACACCTGATCACAGTGTTCCTTCCTTTTCCTTCATCTTTTCACATGTTTTCCTCTGACCTCACCATTAGTGAAAATGGTGAAACTCATTTAAAAAAATGATCTACAAGAACCATTTGAAATCACTTGTGGCTATAAGATGCCTAATAACAACCTGAATATTGCCCTGAAAATGCATAGACTACCATTATGTGTTCAGGCGGGCCACAGGGTTCTAAAGGTATTCATTTCATGTTTCTTTTCACTTGGTCTAAATGTATATTTTGGGGATTATGATAGCAATTATGATTTATAAGCTGCTGACCTTATTTTGGATGCAGAAATGAAGAGACATTTGACAATATTGTAAAAAGTTTATTCAGTTTAATTATAATTTTAATAAAAAAAGTTTTCTTACTGATTTAGATGCATGAGTTATATTTTCCAGGGGCTTGTAGCTGGCCTCTAGGAACCTGTATAATAAACAATATGCAGATTGTTATTTTTCATCACTAATATGTTTTCAGAATATAGTTGTGATTTCATCTGCCTATGTTTCCCTGGTCCTCTTCCCTTCCACCATTGACATGCTATGCAAATTTTGAAAACCTTATTTTATACCCAGTAATGTAACCACTGGGGCTCTGTTCTTGTGTATGTAGCCAGGACATGAATGGTGGAAGGAGTAAGCTGGGGGTTGTACATACTTTCCTGGAAACGTTACAGCACCCTGCCTAGGTACCGATCTCAAGTGCCCTTAACCATGATGGAAGAAATGGTCTGACTCTTGGAAGGAGTTATATAAATATAAAAATGTGATGATGAGTGATTATAGTTCAGTAAGGCTGGGACATGCGTGAGTTTCTAATGCATATTGTGAGAAACTTACAGTGTGCAGTGAAATCAGAGTAAGCAATTTCTGTAAAGGAAAAGAGCTGGTACAACTGCAAGAAAGCTGGTGGTCTGTAATTTGGTATTCTGCAAAACTGCACTTAGCCCAGCCCACCCATTGGGCCGCGATGTGCACAGAAGACCCAAAGCAATCATGTGAACTATAATAACAGTATAAAAATATGAATTTCTGCAATTTAGATTTCTTAGATGGGTTGCCAGTTTGTGTGTATCCAACCTATATGTGTAGAAAATGTTTACATTTGTGTGTTAGGGTGACATAGGGTGATATAAGGAGAGGTGGTGCTCACCGTAGCACACAACAGCACACATCTTATGTGTTGGTGCAACTCATTCTAAATAGCATTTTACAATACATTTCCTAGCACACTGTGCTGCAACAAATAGCAATTTATTTCATTTATTGCAGCAGCATCTGAAAACGGTGCAGGCCCAATTTGTAGACCACTGTGGAAGGTTAGGAGGCCCATTTATTGGGCTGCCCACATGCAGTCTATGGAAAAGCATGAGCGAAACACATGGCCTGTAGAACCCTTAGGTTTACACACACACTTCAAGGTAAAGTTATTAAGAAAAGAAAAGTTATTTTTCATTTTTACATGCCCTTATTTATAATTTTGCAGGCCATACTTTTTAAAAGCATACAAATCTGCAGTGCACACATGTGAACCAAAATGAAGGAAAATGAACACATGCGAATAAACCTTTACAGCAAATGTGTTTTAACACCAAAGAAGCAAAAGAAACCTCACAGTGATAATCTCATAGCAAGTCTGCAATAACTGGTGAAACTTCAACAGATCGATAAACCTGCAACTGAGAACAAGCTTAAATTGTGTGGATGCGTACTGTGCCTAGCACTTATAAAGTACCGCTGAAATGACGATGAGACTTCAATGGAAAAATTGTATTGGTAGCTGGAGGGAAGTTGATCGGAGATGCTCATGAAACATCGAGGTCATAGCAAACAAACTTCTTTTTATTGCCAAATAGTAATTGTAGTGCCTTTAAACCCCCTTATTTTCTGGGGCTTTTTTAGGGTACGTACAATAGACGAAATGTATACACATGGTACACATGTGCTTGGTGGTGGCAGATGGCAAATGGCTATCTTTTCCTTTATGGTTATCAGCCACATATGTTTTTTCCATCACCAGCAAAAAGAAATTTATCTTATATAAGTGAAAAAGGAAGATATTCTGTGCAACCTGGAGGAGGAGGTGATCGTAGAGCTGGCTATTGTTTTAGATGCATGTGTAACATCGAGTGTATAGCACAAAAACCTATTTTTATTGCCAAAGAGTAATTGTAGTGCCCATAAACCCCTTTATTTTCTGGGGCTTTTCTTAGGGCACATACAATAGAAGAAATACATACACATGGCCATTAGGCATGGTAGGACTGTTCTTGCCATCTTTTCCTATATAGTTATCAGCCACATATGTTTTCTCCATCACCAGCAGAAAGACATTCATATTATATAAGCAAAAAATGAAGATATTCTGTGCAACCTGGAGGTAAAGGGGATCCTAGAGATGGGATTCGGACTACTGCAAAATTAGCCCAAACCTTCTGATGGAACCAAAAGAACATCACCCCTCTTCAAGCAAAGAGAGTTTTGCTCTTTTCCATCCACTAGCCACCGTGTGCCAATGGTCTGTTTCAGTGCTTTCATTGGCTGATGTCGTCGGGGGTAGTTGTGCCCCCTGATGACCAGCAAATCAAAATACTCACTGCTATTTTTTGATATAACAGGTGTAAAATCCACTCTTTATAGTAGCGGCAGTGAATGAAGGTGCATACCACATGCATGGAGTTTGCAGGTTCTCCCCGTGTCTGTGTGGGTTACCTCCGGGTACTCCGGTTTCCTTCCACATCCCAAAAATGTGCAGTTAAGTTAATTGGCTTCCCCCTAAATTGACCTTGGACTACATTATTGATATATGAGTATAGTAGGGACATTCGATTGTGTGCTCCTTTGAGGGACAGTTAGTGACACGACTATGGACTTTGTACAGCTCTGCGTAATATGATGGCGCTATATAAATACTGTGTAATAATAATAATAATAATAATCACTACAGTACAATGCACCAAATAATAGGATCAATATTATGCTGCATCAGGATATATAATCAGTAGGTCCATGTGGCTGTAATTATTATTGTTCCCCAATTTGCCACTAGGAGCCCCCTGCAATGCTTGCACTTACTTCTTTCCTATGAATTATAGCTAGACCTATGCATGCATGGAAAAAAATGGCAGTTCAGAAGTCCTGCACCAAGTGTAGACCAATTTCCCCATTCAGACTAATAACTCCTGGGTTCAATGGTTTGACCAATTCCAACATTCAGACCAAAAACTCTGGGGGTCCAGTGGTGTTGACCAATCCCCCAATTCAGTCCAGATAACATTGGATGCCCAGTGGGGTATCTCAATCCCCTCATACAGAAGAACAAAAGATTTTGGTTTACTGGTGTCACCCAATCTCCTCAAATACTCCCCATAATATCAGGATTTCAATGATATAGCTCAATATTGACCTTCATAGCTCGTAATTTCTGTGTTGTAGCCAGTCCCCAATTCCCACATAATATTCTTTTTTAGCTGCGTTGCTCAAAGTTTCCAATTGGCAATTGGTCATTTACTGGTGCAGTCAATTCCTATATCGAACTTTGTAACATTTTTTTCTGAAATAGCCCTATCTGTCATGCTTATGCCATGGGGTGGTGTAGCCCAATCCTGGTATTCAGGTCTCATAATAACGGGGTTCTGGGGTATTGCCTAGAACTCCCCTCGAGGCATGATAACACTGAGGTTGTAATGGTGTAGCCATTCCATTCTCACCTTTTAACATTGGGATTTCCTAGTGTAGACCAACATAAACCTCATAACCTCCAGTTAACATAACGTCCTGTTTGCCTTCTCATTTCTCATGGACTAAACTGCTCTGACCCAAACTACTATTCCTGTTCTGCCACTAAAAGCTTCTGTTTCTTCTACAAGGACCCCATAAATAATATTTTTTTTTTTGTCCAAGACTATTTCAGACAATAAAATAAATTAAATCTAAGATGTACGATCAGTGTAGATGCAGACATCATTGAAAGGAATTGTTTGAAACGGCTAAGGGTTCAGGGATAGGTGTCAGGGACATTTACTATGTTCTAGTTAAAAGACCCGAACATGATTACTATTATTATGCTAACAGAGATTGTTTGACTTTCATTGCTACAGCCAAGGCTAGCAACATTTTACTACAGGATACACTAAATAAATGAAATAAGAAAGCATTTTGTCAACAAATAATTACATTTATGATATGAGTGTGAAGGATTGTGTCCTAAAATAAATACAAACCCCTTATCATATAGGTATTTTACTTGTATAATATATTATCACACATTGGGCCTGATTTATTAAATCTCTCCAAGGCTGGAGCGAATACATCTTCACCAGTGAAGCTGGGTGATCCAGCACTGGAATGGATTTCTTCAACGTCATTTACTATTTTCTAGCAAATGTTTTGAATCCTGGACCAGATCCATTCCTGGTTTGCTGGATCACCCAGCTTCACTGATGAAATTGTATCTTCTCCAGCCTTGGAGAGCTTTAATAAATCAGGGCCAATATGTTATTTCTGTATGTAACTACTGGCTATTATACATCACCTGTCCAAACTAAACATATGATCTCTGTCTGTCCTATTTTTGTTCTTTGCAGGAGCCTTGTAATACCGGTACTTTGAAAGGAAAGAACTTGCAGACTTTTTCAGTAATCTTGGCTTGAAGGCCTTCTCGACATTTGTAAAACTGGCAGCGTGTTTATCTAAAAGATCTCCACCATATGTCTGCTTCTCAGGGTCTTTATATGTTTTTTTCTGTAGAAAGATTTGACTTCTGCTGGTGGCCACATTACTATAGTAGTTGGTCCCCATTCCATTCCTGTACAGGAAGTCTTCTAAAGTAAGATCTGGTGATGGTTCCCTCCATAAGCTTAAAAAGGGGCTCATTAAAGACATTTGAATGTCTCGGTGACCTTGGTGTACCTGTAAAAATATATAAAATACATTTAAAATCCAGGCCACTGCTGGTCATTGGTGAAAAAAGAATACTCATGTGCATAGTTAAATAGTTATTTAACTATGACATCAATCAAAGTCAACCCTTTTCTTATTGATTCTCACCGACTAACATGAACATTACTATCCCCTCCTATTGTGTGCTACTTTTCCTAGATTGTAAGCTCTTTTGGACAGGGTCTTCTCCTCCTCCTCGGTCATTGTGTGTATCTGTCTGCCATTTGCAACCCATAGGGCTAAGGAGTAAAGTCTTGAGCTAGAAGAGTTTGATAGCTTTGTTAAGGCTTCTCTTGGACGTGGGGCAAATGGGTGAATAAAAGCAGCAGGCCAAAAGATCTAGAATTGTATTTATTGAAGTCTGCCAAAGTAGATTTACAGCAGTAATTCAAAGGTATTTGTCCTATGGAAACCAATGAAGAGATATACAAAGAAGAGGAGTAGTGAGAGGGATTGATCTGTCTAGCATTCATTAAGATTGTAGAGGTGACAATCTAGGTCAGGTTGTTTTTTCAACCAGGGTTCCTCCAGAAGTTGCCAGGAGTTCCTTGGGTCATGAGCAATTTGTGACTCTCAGGACAGTTACCACTGATACCAATGATCTTTTTGGCTATCTGTGGGGTGATTCTTCTCACTGGCCAGCAATGTAGGAGGAATTCTTCCCACTGACCACCACACTAATGTACTCTGCTTTGGGTAGTGGAAATAGTAATTATAGAAGGGGTTACCTCGAGACCTGGAAGCTTTTTCAAGGGTTCCCACATGTGAAAAAGGCAGAGAAACATTGGTCTAGGTACAGGCATGCCAAATGTTGCAATTGGGTAATGAGACGTATAAAGAGTATGGTGGTCTCTGGGGGTAGACAGGGGCAAATTTTGGAGATGTTGTGCCAATGCCTCCGTGTGTACGTTATCTCTAGTTTAAATGTCTGTATATAAACTAAATTAGTTTTAATGAGAGCCTTAATATATTGTCATAGCATGGTAATTTAGGTGACAGATAATTGGTGAATTAAATTTTGCTGGATATGCTCTATGCATGTAGAATCATTTTTGATGCTCCAGAGTGAGAGGCATTGCACTTACCCAATTTCTGACTTTAGGTTTCCATGCTACTATTTTATCTCTTAAATCTCCACAACTAATACGGTAATGCACCCTGTCTGTGTGAAGTTCTTTAACATGGCATTAGTGTATCACATTCGGTTACGAGGCTGAGCATTTTCATCATGAGTATAAAAAGATTATGAAATGACAATTCACTATAATCTGTGAATCTGGAGGGAAGAAAGAATGGCTAACCTTTCCTTGTTCAAGAAAATTGCTTTTTGCACGATGATGAGCGGTAGGATGGATCTGTTGAAGTTCCTTCTTGAATTTATCAATGGCTCGGAGTAACTTCTCTTTGTTCTGCTGGTCTTTGTCTGTAGAATACAAAAACCTGGTCATGTATAAATGCCATTGGTCACAGATTTCATCAGAAATTTAGACAGTCTCAAAAGAAAGGCTACAATACAATGAGAGTCAAGGAAGAGAATAAAAAATAACAAAAGGTAATGTTTTATATTGGCAAAAAGATATAATCCGTACAAGCTCTTTTTGTTTTAAACCTGAACTCCAGGCAAGTAGATGAACATAGAGTTGGATCTATACACATTTTATGGACTGATTTAATTATGTTAAGTCTTGGAGTGTAGCGTCCAATAAGCAAAGCCAGATTCTGAACCTTCCTATCGACAACACTGCACTGACATATCGTGGCCTGGTTTAGAAATGTTCAGGACTGATGTTGACCTTTTGACCATACAATGGGACTGATTTATTGATGTTATTCAAGGTTGCAGAAGATACACTATTGTGGGCGAAACTTGGTGATTCAGCAAGCCTGAAATGGATCAGGTCCAGGATTCAAAACATGCCAACTATTAGCAAAATATTTTTAGAAACCCATTCCAGGATTGCTGGATCACCTAGGTTCTCCCATGATAGTCTATATTTTCCAGTGTTGAAGAGCTTTATTAAATCAAGCCCAATGAGGAAATGAGGAAGCCCAATGAAGAGTGAGCTGGTTAGGTCATCCCTGTATTTCTGCACTGTGCAAAGCAGGAGAACCTTGATTAGTTTAGTGTGCTTGTCTTAACCCTTCCAGTCTGAATGCTGTGGCTAAAAAAAAACAAATTCTCAAATATTTTGAAAAAAAGGGTAAAGGAGTATAGGAAAAGACAGGCTTTTAGTAGGCGGGAATATAAAACAATTTTGTAGATTTGTTCTTATTTTGAATCGTGACCCTATTACTAACATGGGCCCCCTATGCTAGTAGTGATACAAAACATACAATAAAAAAAATGATTGATACAAAATCAATACAATATCGTGTTAACATTCTCACATCGATATTGGTCTTATAGGTATTTCAATTTTACCGATGCGTTTCACCCCGTGGGGGTTCTTCAGGGGATTGAGGGTAAGATTGCTGAAGTTTTTGACCAGATAGAACAGAAGCAGCATGCCGGCTAGTACTCAAGGATACATTAAAGATAAAACCAAAACCAAAACCAAAATGGCGGTTTGGACAATCTCCCGCTGTAGTTATACAGAGAATTATTTTGGTGCTGGATTTCTGTTGCTGACCAGGTAATTGAATATACATATACCGAGATTAGAAATGAAGGATAAATATTGTTCACTAAACCAAACAGGAATGATTCGGTTGCGGTACAATCTGTAACTTGTTTATTAGGACATGCACTGAAGTCTTCAGTTTAAATCTATCAGCAGATCCCTCAATTCAAAAAAGACAGATGGTAAAACTGTTGGAGTTTTGGAAGGCAGGTTGTGTGGATACACTAAATTTGGTGATTCGTTGGGGAAATAGAAGCCCAGGCGGATCAGTGGCAGCCGTCTAAAATTCACAATCAAGGCTAGGGAACAAGATATCTTCCTATACGTTGAAGCCCACCCCTCCTCCCCCCAATACGTGAACAAATTCCCAAATACCTCTTGCTTGGCTTCGGACAAGGGGTGTAGTGGGGCGGGCACACCCTGCCCTCACTTTTTTCAGGACCCCCGTATAGGCTCTCTCTGTGCGTTTGCCATGGATAGCCTTCACTATTACCGTGCCCCCTCTTTTTTTTTTACGACTACACCCTTCCTTCTGACACTTATAGAAGGCAAGGGTGAAATCAACATTCCTCAACAGCTGTCAAAGCTGGGTTCTCGTGATCTATTCTTCTATTACTCAGTAAGTTGCACTTCCTGGAAGCATTGCAATATATTTACTTATTCAGTAAGTAAAGCAAACCTTACATTTCATTTCATTTGAATAAAATTTTCATGGAAGAAAAGTTAGTAACTTGATGACTCTCCAATAACAAAGGAAAGTAGGCAGGACCGTCTTAAGAACCCTTTGGGCCCTATACTAGGTAAGCTTCCCATGGTACAATTTACCTAAAATGTACACATCAGAAATTGGGGCATTGATGATCTGATAAGAGGCACGATTGTAACTGAAGGTAAATTAGCCTGAGATAGGTGATCAACCAAGCTGGAACTCACTTCATCAGGGAATACTCGTAATGTTAACAAATTATATTATTTTTTTGGGTCTAACTGCATCTTTATCAAGCCTCTTACTAGAATTTTGCCTTCTAAGACAAACATGTGGCCTTAGGTTGGGTAAAAATCTAAAATTCATATGTCGTTTTTACAGCACTGGACCTGATTTATCAAACCTCTCCAAGGCTGGAAAAGATAGACTTATGGGTGAACTGTTTGGTCCAGGATTGAAAATATTTGCCAAATATTAGCAAATTATTTTAATAAATTCATTCCAAGTTTGCTGGATCACTCAGGTACTTCTATGAAGGTCCATCTTCTCCAGTCTCCAGTCTTAATATATCAGGCCCAGTGTCTTGGGATCTGTTATGTCGTATTATAAGAACGCTTACAATTGCCATTGTTTACTATGTACATCAGCAGAGAATCTCTCAATCATCCTTCCTCTTCCTCTTTCCATGGAACAGAATGGCGCTGTCTGCATTGCACTCGTTCAATCTACTGTCACTGGAAGAAATCACTAACTATAATTTCCAATGACAATTATTGAACATCTGTATCAGTCTGAAGGAACTTTCAAAGGTCATTACAACACTATGAGGCATAATCTTGGAAAAGGAAAAGTGTGGAGTTCTCTGATATCTACGGTATATATATATCATGGTTTAAGTATCTCAATGCATTAATACAATAGATTTAAGATTAAATAAATACACATTAGTCTGACAAATGGAAAATGTTTAAACTCCAAATAGTTTCCTGGTCTTTATTCTTGTGATTCCACTTGCAATCTGTGAGAAAAGTAATATTTTTTTGTATAAAGTGATTTTATTTCGGGGCCACAGTAATGGAACGTGAGAACACAAAGGAACGATGTAGTAAGATATGTAAGGTAATAGAATTCTGAGGATAGGGAGATTATGTGCTGAGATATATTCCACCCTTTGTGTGCCAGGTTTAAAATAAGGGAAAAGAGTTTTATTTCAGATTTTAGAATAGCTCTAATGATTCCTTTAAAGTAATATATATATATATATATATATATATATATATTATATATAATATATATAAATAAAAAATCAGCAGTGCTTTATTGCTTTATTGTAATACAGTGTCATGAACCTATGGTGGGAAAAATGTAGTGGATGCCATACCACCTTGTAAAATACTATTGGCCTAGCTGTCCCTTATTTCAGTCTTAAATTACTGATCAGGAACACATATGCAGCCCAAAAAAGTCAGTAGTCCTAACTCCTAATCTGTATATCTGTGGTTCACTGAATTAGGTCCGGTAGGCACAAGCAAATGTGGTGTCAATTTTGCACTCTTCCGGTTGGTTTTACTTGATCATTCTTACACGTAACCGGACTATTATCATATATACTTGACTATAAACTGATTGGAATATAAACCAAGATATCTTGTTTTACCTAAAAAAAGCAGGAAAACAACATTAACTTAGGGCACAACATATGGTCATCACCATAAAATCAACACAGTGATCAATGAAAATCCCAATAAATCTTTTGTGAATAAATAGACAGAGTGCCGTCTAATGGTGTGACTCAAGAATTTGAGTATCTATAGTATACTATATTATGTACAATACTTACCAACACGTTCATTCTGTTCATGTCTGATTGAGAACCTACAAATCACTCTTGCAATCTGGATTATAATCGGTCATATTGACTATAGATTTGATTGAATTCAGACTGGAGATTGGATAAGAAGTGAAAAATCACCCAATGTGTATTAAGTTCTAAAGAGTACTGAATCTATTGGATACCCATGCCAGTCAAGAAACTGAAGTAAAGTTTATAGTAATGGAAGCATCTAGACTTCCTGACTTTTGTGAAAGACATGGTGCAAATCCATTATTATAGAAAGTGTTGAATCTCAATAGAGAAGGGCCCTTAAGACATTATACCAAAAAAAAATTGTGGATTGTGGCCAACGGACTTCTGGAGAACAATGGACCCTGCTTTTTCGTACTTATGTGGGTACAAACATCGTCTTTTAGTGTAATATACAAAGTGCTAAAAATTGGAGGAAGTGTGACCTACAATAATAGTGTAATTTCCACAAAGTTCCAGTCTCATTATTTCGCAGAATCCTATTGAGCCTCCACAGTTTGGTCGAGGTTCCTTGAGCAATGAGCAGTTTGTGCCACCCATGTTAGTTTAACTGATGTCAATGATCTTTTTGGCTATGGTATAAGGGCGGCTTTCTTCCCAATGGCCACCAATGTACTGTGAGTCGTGGATATAGTAATTATAGCAGGGGTACCCTGAAGACCTGAAAGTTATTTCAAGGACTCCCCCAATGTCAAGAAAGGCTGTATCAATGTAATTTGTCACCTTGACCTCTCTTACCCAATATCTCAGTCCCACTCACATCCATTATCAACACTTGATCAACCCACACTTGGACCAACACTTTGTCCAAGCCCCGTCTGATTTAGGTTTCTTAAATACAAATCCTTGTTTTGTATTCCTGCTCTGCCTAACAGATGCACCTTGCTAACAAGGTAATAAGTTCCCTTTAAGTGGAATCTGCTGTTATTATCCCTAGCTCTATTACAAGCTGATAAATAAAAAGGGTTGGTAGGCAGCCCTATGGCACTCTGCCCAGATCTGCCTCTGTTTGGTCATGAATGTGTTCGAGCAATAACACATGGTGTGTAATTACCAGGTAAATCACAGTTTCCAGCCCCATTCATAGGGGAATGATGTCTTGATGTTCTCCTGGCTATCTTCATTATCTGATACAGCTGGATGTCCAATTACGGCTGGGAAAAGTACCCACAATGCTCTGTCCCTAATGTCACCCAGCAATGTTCTCTAATGGTAATGCCTTTCTTGCTGAGTGTTTGATTTATAAACTAGATTTGTTCCTAGGGACTAAAAGAGGTAAAACGTTCTCTAAAAAGCACATCTGTGTGCTCTGGGCTTGTTAAGGAACTTTGTCTTTCAAAGAACAAGATTACACATGACAAAGTGTTGCCTTTCCTGTAGATCGATACGTTGAAAGCCCTCAGTAAGACTCAGAAAACACATTTTTAGGCTTTATAATAATATCTGCAAAATGGTTTAGTGAGAAATGAGCACATGAAGAGTTTATACTGTAACAGAAAATTATTTTAGAGTCAATTTTAATGAGATTTCCATAGTGATGAGTTCTTTTGGTGCAGATATCTAGTTGTAAGCTGATCTTATTGCAAAGCTCTTACTGAACATACTGTATCTGAGGTCTGTGCCTACATGTACATACAGATTGAAATAGTTTATACTGGCACTAGCTTGTTAAAGCCCTGTGTTAAAAACATATCCCCATGAAATACTCTTTTTTGCATCCCAGTGTTGCTCATCTTGTCCATTATTTTTCATCTCTCTCCCATCTACATACACTTACTCCAGCAGTGTTTGCATATATTTGCTCTGGATCAGCTTCCGTTGACTACAATGGAAGTTTCAAGGGCAGTTTGCAAGCTTGTGGATAATATCTCTATGGAATGGTGACAGCTGAGTATGAGACTGGCCAGGTGGCTGGGGACAGAGTAACCTGCAATGTAAGAGTGACTAATATTCTGGTGCAATTACACCATAAAGGATAAGTTACATGAGCAATGTGTGACAACATTGATTCTTATAATCCTCATGAGGGTTGCATAGGTCATGGGAATGAAGAAGAAGTATTGGAAGACCATTGTGAACGTATTACCAAGGGTGTTCAGACAGTCCTGAGTCCAAGAGATCCACTAATATAACCTAGCACAGGAGAGTCCAGTAAAGAATAAGTACATGGCACAGAGACAGTGGCCATAGATGGGTACAGGGGTGTAGCCGCAAAAAAAAAGGGGGCACGGTACGTGCCCGCCCCAAAGTATGTGACCGCCCCACGGTACGTGCCCGCCCCACTACACCACTGCGAACCAGCCAGAGCCACAGACCACCTAAGACTTTGTAAAAAAAAGAGTGGGCACTCGTGTTGGTGTTTCGGGTTGAATTTAAGGACAATATGGCGGTTCGAATTCGGATAGACCCGACCCAAAAACACAAGATTTGACCTGCAAATTTGTGTGTAAAAAAATGTGTTAAAAAAAGAGTAATTTGTTGAACATGTGTGATTTTTGTAACTAACTTTTATTTTTTACAGGTTATCCTACAATGACAGGATGATTCCCATGGCTGCACAGCCATGGGAATCCTCCTGTCAGTGTGGGATCCCCGGGGCACTAGAGGTTAAATGAGGACAAGTCTCCCCATTCATAACCTCTAGTGCTCTGTGATTGGCTGAGGAAAGGTAAAATCCTGATGACAGCTCAAGCGTCATCAGGATTTTCCTTTCCCCAGCCAAGCACAGAGCACTAGAGGTGAATAAATGGGGAAACTTGTCCCCATTTAGCCTCTAGTGCCAGGGGATTCCATGGAACACCTGTGTCTTGGATAAAGAATCTCTATCTCTAGAACACATACTATAGTTACGCTAGGGCTGCAGGAGCAATCAGGGGAGCAGAGCTGTCAGCTCCACTCCCCTGATTGCTCTTGCAGTTCTACACAGTCCCGAAAAATAACCTGAAGTTCCCCCCCTTTGACTTTATTGGTGTTTGAATTCGATGTTCGATCACCCGAACAATATCGCCCTATTCAATCGAATAGCTGTCGAATCGAATAGTGAGATATTTGACCAACACTAGTTGGCACGCATGCCCACCCCCAAAAAAATAAGGCATGGCGTTCCCTCCCATACACGCCCCAATACACCCCTGGATGGGTAGTCAGGTAGCAAAGCAAGGTATTAAATGGGTTAAGACGGAGCAAAGTTGGAGCAACAGGCAAACATTGGTCCAGGCAGCTAAAAATCAGCATATCAGAAAAGAGAACCGCAAGTTCCTAAACAGAAAGTTACATCATTAGCCGGTAAGGCAAGCCTAACCCAACCTTAAGCAACTAGTAACTGGGACCTGGGAAACTTTTTATGACTAGTGGCCAATGGCACAACAAATCTGCTATTTTGGAAATATCCCATGATATACCAAATATCCCAAATATAAATGATGCCACAAGATGCATTAAGTTAACATTCCCTACTAACACACAGTTTTGATTGGAGAAAAAAGTCTCAGATTCATTTAGGGACCGTTCTCATTTTCCCATTCCAATAAAATTAATTCAAACACATTTAACCATTAATTACTGCAACCTTTGTATGGTATGTTGCTGTGCCATTCATTTCTAATGCTACCCAGATCACCATTCTATAGCACCTTAATACACATGTGTTTTCAGCATACCACAAGATATAGATATATGTCATATACTGCAGTGCGGTGCTTGAAGAAGATAAAAAAAAGTGCACATTTTTGATAACTCCAAACACAGCATGCCCTAATTAATGATAACAAATTACTGCAATACATAGTGTATACCAGTAATTGACACATGCTCTGCTTAAACTCCAATTTATTTTTTGAGCGTTCACCTGCAACAAATTTATTCTGGGCAGATGTTACATTATTTTTAGAAACATAAAACTGCAATAATCCAAAAAAACACTTTGCATATGACTTGTGCTTGCTAAATGTGTTGTAAATTAGGAACCTCAAGTGCACAGCCGATGACCAATGCTGACAGGTGGAGATTAAATGAAACTTTGAATAATGCCAACATGCAACTCCCTTTCTCAGATATTTTCAATTTACTGCACAGATGGAACATTGATGTGTTACCACGCCAAGAATATATATTGTATCATGGAGTTTTATCTATGATCAGACATAATATGACACAAAAGATAAAACCGTGAAGTGATGGGAATAGCAGAGTTACTAGAGAATGGAATGATTTATGTTATGGCAATGTTTCTTGGTGATGTTACCCTCGAGATATTATTGTTGGATATTTATTGAGTTCAGAGGTCTGTAAGTCATTGAAACTAGTCTGCATTTATCTTTTACTATTATGAATGAAGTCACATTGGTTGCTATGGGTTTTTGAATAGACTGCACAATCTCATTCTTTTGAATGTCCAATTAAAGGGTCAGGTCACCCAAAGGAATAGTTATAGTTATAAAATACTATATGGCAGAGGCAATTCTTTCACAGTGCTAGTAGTAAGGCCCAAAGTAAAGCAGATATATATAATGGGTGGACCACTGGAGTCCTCAACAGCCAGAAATGTTCAGTGGCACAGCCTAATTCAAGTTTTTGGTATAGTAGCACAATCCATATTAGTGAATAAATTTAATGGTTGCATGGCAATTCTTTGCTGCCTCCTTCAATGCAATTTAACCTCCCTAGCGGTTCGTTTCTTTTCGGTTTTATATGTCTAAAAGTGGTACATTGTTTTTCATGAAAATTTATTTTACAGTATAATGTAATAGTATGAGTTTAATAAAGTTTGAAACACAAAATCATTTAAAAACAATGAATTGAACAAATTAAAAAATCTATCTATTTAAAAAAAATTACATTTTTTTAATTAAAAAAAAAATACACATTATACTCATACTAATATATATACTGTAAAATAAATGTTCTTGAAAACAATGTACTGCTTTTACACATAAAAATCCAACGTATTGCGTTCAATACAGTTATTTTGCATTGAATGCAATACAAATGGATTTTGAATTTCCCGCCCCGCCTGGCCGGGACGTACACGTGCACAGACGTCACCGGGAACTCCCCCAGTGACTCATCAGATGCAGAAGCAGGAAGAAGAAAAAAGAAAGAAGACAAAGATCATGGCGCTGGAGGTGATCCAGCTGGACGCTGGACGTGCTGTCCAGCGCGGGACCCTGGCGGATCCGGTAACCGCTGTATTTACTAACCTTCCATAGGTTTACCAACCCCGAGTGTGACTCGGGGGTACCACTTTTTGCAACTTTTTTCTACCCCGAGGGTCACTCGGGGTTACCGCTAGGGAGGTTTAATACAGGTAGTCCCCGGGTTACATACAAGATGTGGACTGTAGGTTTGTTCTTAATCTGAATTTGTATTTAAGTCGAAACAGGTACATTATATTAATAAAAGCAATTAGGACAGTTGTTTGTCTCAACATATTATTAGGCAGTGTAGTGTCATTTACTGTATAAAATCCTCACTGTGAGTTATTCACAAACAAAGCAAAAAAACAAACTTTATGGAGCCTAGACATTTGTTAACTTCTGGAGCAAGCTGTGCTTTGATATGCAAAAAGAAACAACTGCAGAGTTTGTCATTAAAGAGTTACAAGAGGCTGCAGAAAGAACTCACCCCCCTAAGATCACCCACAACCTCAGCAAAAGATTTATTCTGCATATCATGCAAATCGCCCCCTTCCACCTCACTGAGCCTCCATCCTACACACGAGCAAGCAGGTAAGCCCCGTTCATATCTAGGAGGTGTCCGTATCTCAGATGTCCTTACCTTGGGGACTCCTATACATAAATATATGATGGACTTTGGGTTCCCTTGGCATGGTAATAAACTGGCACACAAGAGAGATCTGAACCAGGAGGCAGGGGCGAGCATTGCTCCCTGGGCCAAAACTAAGGAAATTATTTAGTTGGTTGGAGGGCTAGAGTGGAGATACTTCATGATATATAGGGTGACATATGGTGCTAGCAACTACCCACTGGCGGAGGGAAGTTTGGGCTTCTTTAGAGAAAAAAAAAACACAAAGAAAGTAATTGTCAGAAAAGGTGTGTAACAATAAACCATGTCCTTGGTGCACACCTTCCCCATTACCATCAATTATTGTGGCACCATGGTAAACTGTGAGTGGTAAGCCTTCCTTAACCTTCACAAAGATCTCTCTCTTTGATAAAGGGCTATTTGCTTGTGTGCCCCCCCCCAGGCCAAAAATTTCCAGTCCACCCCTGCTGGTAAGAGGCCTAAAACATTATTGGAGGGGGTGAGCTGACCCATGCATCTGGCATATCCAATGATTTCAAGGTTACGTGGGTATTAGCATATTCGTCCAATCTAGTACAATAGTTTACTTTGAATCATGATTTTGGCCGTGCCATTGACCAACTCTGCTCACTAAAGTTAGTAGATCTGTTTGTATCACAGGAGTGTTTTCTCAGAACATCCTTTCATTTTGTATGGTGGTAAATGTACAGAAAATCCAGCAAGAAAAGTGTGGCCCCTGTATATTTCTCAGAGCAGGTGTGAAAAGCCATAGGAACAGTTTGGCTATTGTCCAGAGACTCTGGCTAGTCAGGGTAAAATATATCTCAGCCACCGACAGGATGGCAGGAGAAGTGATACTGATTTTGCCCTACTCTTATGTGTGGCTGAAAAATGCTTGATTCTGTAAGGGCGGCACTATAACTAGCCAGATGATAGGCGGAGAAGGAAAGAGGATAAAGACAGGGGAAGAGGAAATATAAAAATGAACTTGAATGCAAGATGCTGGAGGCCTATAGTAAATATATCACCATTGCCCCTGTATTGCCAGGATTACTAGTCTGTTGTCCATGGACTGTAGCAATTGCTATTGATTGCCCTCATATTTTAGTACTCACCCATTTCTTGACAAATGTTTATATTTATATAAATAAATAAATAAATATATATATATATATATATAAATATATATATATATATATAGCCAAAAGTATGTGGCTACCTCTCTCAGTGAAGGGTGCTTAACCTCCCTAGTGGTTAATTTCTTTCCGGTTTTATACGTCTAAAAGCGGAACATTGTTTTTCATGAAAATTTATTTTACAGTATAATATAATAGTATGAGTATAATAAAGTTTGAGACACAAAATCATGTAAAAATAATAAATTGAATAAATTAAAAAAAAATCTATTTAAATTTTTTTTTTTTTAAATAAAAAAAATACATAATATACTCATACTATTATACTGTAAAAAAATGTTCTTGAAAACAATGTACTGCTTTTACACATATAAATCCAACATATTGCATTTAATACAGGTATTTTGCATTGAATGCAATACAAATGGTTTTTGAATTTCCCGCCCCGCCCTGCCGGCAATGTACACACGCACCAACGTCACCGGGAACTTTTGGTTGAATGGGTCAGCTGTTTTAGCTGCAAAGGTGTACCAACTCCATATTAATGGGCATGGTTGTGGAATGGGACATCAAGCAAGCTCCCTTACCAGCCTTATATTACCTTTTTAACAAGGGGAACCCTTAAAATAACTTTCAGGTCCTCAGGGAAACCCTTCAATAATAACCATCAATAATGTCCACAACTCACAGTACATTAGTGTAAATTAGAATGCCTTTTATATTGCTGACCAGAAGGAAGACTTGGTGTCACTTATACTGACCTGAGAGGTACAAATTACTCATTGTTTAATGAACCATTAGCAATCTCTGGAGAAACCCTAAGGTTTCACAGATCCCTAGTTGAGAAACACTACCCTATACAGTAGTTGTAAAAGTTAGGTGTTCATAAACTTTTGGCCATATGTTAGCCATAATGATCATTTTTGCCTTCAAGTTGCTGGCTCTGTTAATCATATAAAATCATTTTATTAACTTATATCCTATCACTGTAAATTCTTCTTTCTGTAGTGCCAGAAATATTGGCTAAGTGTTGGACATAAAATAGCTACAAGCTCTTCTCCCTGTCTTCACACAGATAAAAATGTAAATTTCTTGAAATCTTGCTCACCTAATATCTCCGTGACTGACATCTTTTATTCCCCTGATGTTTTGTACAACTGAACTTTTTTTTGTTATATAATAAATTCATTGTTCCTGTCATTCTCCTCAGACATCCAACGGTGTGATTTGCTGAATAATGCACCACACTTTACCGTTTTTATTATATTCCCATCATATTACAAGCAAATGTGGGGAAAGATTAATTTTCAATATAGTTGAAGGTTTTAGTGCTATTCTTTAATACTTTATCCATAGAACGCACCCTTTCATCTCCCCTGATTGCTCTTCTCCCATTGGCCCTGATTTATTAAAGCTCTCCAAGGGTGGAGAAGATACACTTTTATCAGTGAACTTGAGTGATACAGAAAACCTGGAATGGATTTCCTAAAAGTCATTAGCTATTTGATAGAAAATGTTTTCTAGTCTGTACCATCTTCATTCCAGGTTTGCTGGATCACCCAGCTTCACTGATGAAAATAGATCCTCTCCTGCCTTGGAGAGCTTTAATAAATCAGGGCCATTTTCTTTATTCCTCTGGTGTTTCATTCTTCTCCTCTCCCCTCCTTTGTTCTTATCTGGCACCTCCTTTTCCTTCTCTCATTTTCCATACTTCCTCTTTTCCTTCCATTACCCTCCTCTGTTTTACTCCTCTCTTACCCTTTATCTCCTTTACTACTCATCACTGCACTCTCTCCTTGCTCCAACCTTTACTCCTCTCTCCCCCTTTCCGTTTCTATTTTCCTCCTTTTTCTTCCTCTATTTTTTCTCTTTTCCCTCTTTCCATGCCTATGCTTTCATTCTCTCTTCGTCTCGCCTCTTCCTTCTCCCCTTCGCAAGCTCTCCGTCCCTTTCTTTTCCCTTCACCTTCTCCTCTCTCACTTCTTCACTCTTCCCAACTCTCTCTTACTTCTTTTCTCCATTCCCATTACTTGTTTTTTTCCTCATAACAAAATGAATGATGAGTGAATCTAAATAATCCATCAGATCTGGCAGTTCACTCTGTTCTGCTTGGCCTAATGTTCTCAAGTGCAGAAGCATTGAAGTAAACTAGGAAAGAAGTCAACCAAAAAGAAGATGTTATAATAAATGTCACTGAAATAATTACGGGCCAGCCAATGGTTGATGGTTCTTTCAGTATATAGGGCAGAGGTTCCAATCTCCAGAATAATTCAACTTCTACAGAATCCTATGTACCCTGCAAGTGCAGCTTAGTGTATGATGCTAGGTACAGGTAGTACTGGGTTTCCTGGCCTGAATGAACCCCAGGAGTTACGTCTTTCTAGCCAAGCAAATCCAGATAACTGATGATTAGGAAGCCAGAAAAAAAACAGGTGACCAAATATAAGAGCCACACATAATGCTATTTAAATAAGAAAGTTTATAAAGTAGTGAATTTGTTTTTTTGGTGTATTTCTTCCAAATTTGCAAAGTAATTCAGTGGTTAGCAAAAGACACTGACAGGTGAGATCTTCAATCCTTAAGTGATATTTTGTTGCCCGCTTACACTTGGTTTTTTTCTTGACATGATATCCAGATATGCACTGAAGGAGTTGATTTAATGAAAGCATGTAGGATGTTCACACAGCAAAGTGGATAATCATCTTGCAGAAAAATACTTCTCTTAGCTAATGAATTAAGTGAAGCTCTGTTGACTTTACCATCCAATCATTTGTTTTTGGATTCCTTGCATATTTTTGTGAATTATTAGCTTATTCAGCAAGCTAAGTGAATTATTCTTCGGAAGGTAATAACTTACTTTGATGGGTCTAAACAGTCTAAACTTTCCTAGTAATTCAGATTGCCGTTTGGTAAGTTCTGTGTTGCTGCTTGCACCTGAGTAGTTCAGCCCCATTCACTTTCCATCTGTTTTTGTCTATCTTTTTGGGAATTAGTTCAAAGAAATCAATGGGGCTGTATTGTGCAGATGTGGGCGGCATGGCATGCTCCATAAAAAATTGGCCTAGTCAGTACCTAATTCATGGTAAGTGCTGAACTGTATGTAGCTGGGGAGGGTGGGTTAGTTTAGGTCTGCGTAGTAGGGGGAAAATCAGGGCTACCTGTATATAGGTAAATGTAGCTGAATTCTTATTCTTTAAGTACACTCCATGGCACAGGTGGTCCCCAACCCCCTTTGACAGTTGGGCCGCGTCTCTGGCCGGTGCACCCACCAGTGGGATTAGAAGAAGAACCCCATTTGGGGGGGGCACACCGGCCAGAGCCACGGACCATGTCTCCCATATGTCCATGTCTCTGGACACCACCTGCCCACACTCCCATCGCAGACCTGTGATGGAAGAGTGGGAGGGTTCTGGCATCATAACGTCACTCTGCGGGGAAGTTTCTTCCCCTTTGAGTGACACACGGCTCCGCTAATATAGTGGTCCGCGATCTGCAAAAGTTTGGAGACCATTGATCTCTGGAATCCTTCTACATCCAGCTGGAAAGATTTAATATTGCAATGGTTTATGTTGACTGTATAGGGTCCTTCTGCCCAAAGCTGATGTTGTTTTTGGCAGGCACTAGAGACTTAAACTTCATGGCAGTTTCCTTTATCTTTCAGAGACCCCATTGTGAGATCTGTGTTGGGTTCCAAAAACTGACCACCAGCTGTTCCTATTATGAGGGGCTCACTTCACCTTTTTCCTATAACAATAGGAATCTAATAGCTGAAGAAGCTGGAACTCACAATGGTGGGCTGGATTCTCCAAATTCACTGGTGGAGAGGAACAGATCAAGGAAACAAGACAGGGAGATCTAACTTTAGGTATATCCAAGAAGCTAAATGTTGACCTAGGCTCACCTATATCTAAACTAGGGTCTGTGGATGGACTGACCCTTTAATACTCAGGTCCCAGTTGTTATACTTAGATGACAGCTAAAAAAAGCATTTTATCCCAAAAGTTTCCCAGTTATGTGCTGGAATGCAAATATCACCCATTAACATGTTTGTAATATTGCAGTGAATCTTTTTCTTTAAAAAGAAGGTGGTTACCCTGTGGAGTCAAACTCACATTACAATATATATTAAAGTATAACATGGAAATATTTTGGTATTTTATATTATCAAAATGGTATATTGCTCAAAAAGGATGGAATAGGAAAATGATTCTGTTCATATCATAGAATTAAATTTAAAAGGTCATTCCACCCAGAATTCATTTGTATGGCTGGCTCTGGGGAAGTCTCCCTGCCACAGTCCCACTTATGCTTGTCCTGCTGCATTAACTTTTTTTTTTGCTCTATCTGTTCAATATTTGCAATAAATAATATAAAACATATTGACCCTGCTAGAAATAGGATGTGCTTATAACTTCTGAGCTTTCTGCTTGTGCCGCACTCTAATCAACATTTTCACTGTTTTCTCTCTTCTTTCTTCTATGTTAAAGAAGGAAAGCTATATTTAATAAATTGTAATTTATAAAAAATAGCAAGTGATTTATATACAAAATGTTGTTCATTTACAGATTACACAGATTATTTCTTCTTTCATGAAAGCTATATTAGGTTGATATACTACAGCAATTTAGGTTGTTATCTTAGCAATGTGATTTCACTTAGCTTAGTAAATAAGGTGAAGCTTCAATGACTTTGACCACCCCATCACGTGCAAGGAAAAATCATGTTTTATGTGTGCATGTGATTGGATTGCCTTTGTAAAATACATTTTCACCATAATTACTAAGTTACTGTATATACTTGAATATAAACCTGAAAATGCCATTAGAGAAGGAACCTTGATTTATACTACTAGGGCCACTAGATGGTGCTGTGTTCCTATATAAAGTGCATAACAAACTTGCTATCTGAGACAAGTCTTTAACACTTTACAGGAGAACACAGTGCCATCTGCCTAACAATAAGGCAAAAAGGATCATTTAAGAGCAAGGGACCCAACTCAAAAGTACAAAATATTTTAACCTGTAAAAAGAGAAAGACAGCCTGAACCCATGTGATTTTAAATTTAATTTATTTAAACATTTAAATAAATGTTTTAAAAACAACACACACGTTATTAACATTAAATGTATTGGCATTTCTGTTGATCACTTTTTCCAGTATATCTCCGTTTATATTTTGATTGGTTTATATTCAGGTATATGTAAGTTAATTATCTCTTGCAATGTTGATATTTCACTTTGCAAAGTGAACAGCCTAAACCTTTTTATTAAATTAGCCTTGATGCGTTTATAACAATTGTCCTAAAGCCTTTGCCATCTGTTGGTCATGTCTCGGGGTATATATCTGTTCTAAATAGGAGTGCTGAAACAGAGTGCTGGACATTGGGCCTGATTTAGTAAAGCTCTCCAAGGCCAGACCTAACCTATTCCATCCAGGAGGAAACCCTGGATGGAATAGGTTAGCAAATGTTTTCAATTCTGGACCACATCCATTCCAGTTTTTTTGGATCACCCAGGTTCACTGATGAAAGTGTATCCTCTCCAGCCTTGGAGAGCTTTATTAAATAATTTAATCTATGTCTGATCAACAGGGTAGTTGGTCTTCAATTGCCCTGGATTCAGGTTTGTGTGACTTCTGTCTATGTTCTTGAAACTCCAATCAAAATATGAAGCACCTGTCATGTGTTAGTATTCTCTTTAATTCACATGTGGCAGCACAAGAGACTAATAGAATGTTTCATCCTAGAAGCTAAGTTACAAGTTTAATGACCTTTGCATTATAGGAAGGTGCCAATCATTGGAATAAATGTGTGAATTGGGGGGGGGAGTTGCAGTTCCAATATTATGTTATGAAAACTCATTTCATAAGGTTTTGAAATCCTATTTGCTTTTGGAAAGGCTCCTGTAAATAAAAGGCATCATTTCACATTTTCAGTAATATGTAAAAGGCTGGCTTTCCCTTTTTCATAATTATTTTTTTTCCTGAATGGGAAACTCACAGATTCCTGGGATACTTATATATATATATATATATATATATATGTATATAAGATTGGAGCTCTTTTATCTACATTTGGAGGAACCCACATCACCCAATCCCACGTTTGCTCAGCGCAAGAATGGGTGACGTGATCAAACACCCGGAAAAAAGAAGATGGCAGCATGGGACAAAACAATCAGCCTTGGATAAAGAAGAAAGCCAAGACAGAGTGGGATTCACTGGGCACACCATTTACATTAATCGAGGGCTTTCAACAAGTAAAAAATTCATTTTTATTTCATTCAAGTTGTACTTTAAAACATAGATGATAGCAATTTTACCTCCTAATAAAGCTTTGTTGGGTGTTATACTACAGAGGCACTTTAAAGTGTACTTAAACTCGTATAAAAGGGTAGACAACCTTATATTTAACATAAAATTTTGTTTGTGTTTTTTTAAGTGCAACTCCCTCTGCGCCAGCCGGAAGACAGATATCGGGACACCGCAGGACGTAATGGATGAAACCTCCCGACGGATAAACTAATCTGCGGGATTGAAGGTGAGTGTGATTTTTTTTTATTTTGGGTTAGTTTTGGGTTTACTTCCACTTTAAGGTAGACCTAAACTGTGCTATGTATTATATCTGAAATAAAGATTTTATTAATAATAATATTAATGATAATAATGATAATGGCTGGATTGCCATTTAACTTTGTTAAAGAGATGATAAAGTTGAGATGTGTTAGCACATATTGTATGAAGACAAAAGAACACACCATTGCCACTTTATATGGACCAAGAAAGTTTCATATGCCTACAATGATTTGTTAAACCTTTTCAATGACCTTAAAAAAATCAAATTTAATTTTTCATAGGTTGGATGAAGGTTTTGTGTAAAATAATACTGTTGTTAGTTAGGAAGTAGTAGTCTATAGATAAAACTAAGACAAATGACAACTGACTTTTTAGGGGATTTTGTTTCAAAAAGACGGACAGTCTCTCTAAATTGGGGACAGTTGTAAGTTATATGCTGTATATTGTAAACACTTGACAAGTTATTTTGTATGAAGTACTTAGTTATAACTCGAGGTAATCCCCCTGGGACAAGAAAGTTAATTTTGTAGGCTGGGTAACACAAATGTTTTTATTTAATCCATTTAGCGAGAGTCTCCTGTCAGTCCCCTGAGGAAGCCATACGGCGAAATGGGTTGGGATCTGAGACACTTTGATTGATTTTTCTATTGTTCTTCTTTGATTGGAATACCCAACTAATACGTTCTGATCCGTATGTGTTTGTATGGCTCTGATGATCTATGTCTAGATTTACCTGCTGTCTATTTTGAACTACAGGAAATAAATTTTGTCTAGTAGTGCATCAGTTTTGCTTCAATGTAATCGAATATTGCTTTGTTGTGTTAATATACACCTATAAAGTTTCTATTGAATTAATTTTGCCTGAAAAAGCCATTTGTGTATGAAAGGCACCTTTTCCCATCTTCTTTGCTGCTCATTGCTGCTGATCTCCTGAAATTATTATTTTTTTTTGCACTCTTGAAGGGTTGTCTGCAAATGATTGCTCAGAAAAGGGAAGCCTGGACCCGAGGTACGGAGGACTATTCGTACAAATGACCATGTTATTGCATTTCCTATTCTGGAGGAAGAACCTCACAACAAACATAAGGGCAATACATGCAAACCCTTTGACTTTGTGGTTTGCTGAAGGCATTTAAAAATAATATAATAACATCAACAAAAATAAAAAAAAGCATGAACATGTAATCATTTATATGATATTTTATTTTGTGAATGGTTTTACATTTACAGCTAAGATATAGTTACACTTAAAGCCTTTAATGCCAACAGACACACAATGCCTGTAGGGTGAATCTTTCATGAACAAAGCAAAACATCATGTTCATTTTTGTGTGTCAAGTGAATAGTTTATGAAGCAGCATTAATTATGAAGACCAAATTCACTGTGAATACTAGATAAAGGTCAAATATCGCTGTTACTTCAGTCATTTTTGTACATGTCATGGTATATGAAACATATTATCGTTTGAAGATCTAAAATGATATATTTTATTTTAATTGGCTAGCCCCCAGACCAGAGTAAATCACCCAATATTTGGTTTGCCAGTATTGCAAATGTTGATGTATTTGATTAAAGAGAAAATAATTAGAAGAATTACAGAGGTAAAAGTTTGGTTGCCAATATTGGATGGTATTATGGTACTGTGGACAGAGGCATGTGGCAATGAACTGAGCGAAGCAGTACCAGACCCTGTGTGCAAAATAGAGACACCGTATATGTGGTTTGTTTTGGAAGTGCTTGTTTTGATCCATCTCTGTTACAATATTTTATTGAGTTTTAAAAGGTTACAAGGTATAACAATAAAATGATACAATGTTACAATAAAAATGAAGCAACATGAAATGATATAATTTAGGTTATAACGTAAAAGAAAAATAAATACATACAATGTAATAGTAATGATCCATCTCTGTCACCTTGTGGATTCCCTTTTAGGCTGGACATGGGCCCTCAATTGAGATTAAATTCCACCCATTTACAGAGGTAATGGGTGAGTATAAGTACTGGAAGAAGTGTAGCCTAATCTCAACCTTTGTGTCTGCAGGCATTATATGAGACCTGTGCACTAACACTACAAAATATTTTAGGCCAGCTCAGGCTCACCTTAAAGAGCATCTAAAGTGTTGAGTAAGTCAGGGAGGTACAAGCTACTTGTCCGTGCAATGATAGACCTACCGGAAACACAATAATTATGGAAGATTGGGAGAAACCAAATCAAAGGAGTCATAAAGCACATACCGGTAGACAAAGAAGCTGCACCACTGAATTAAGTCAAATTGCCCAGATCCATAATATTCAATGTAACTGAAGGGGTGGGGAGCCACCAGCCATAAAATTATTCCAATGCAGCTTTATAAAGGGGAAGCCTTCAGAACTGTTGTTAACTTTTGTTAAAGGGGCATTTTTTTATAGAATAGAAATAATTGACACCTGATTTAATTTTTCTTTTGTACTGCCTGTGCCTTCTTGGAAAGGTTTCCACCTGAATAGAACGTAGGAGGTGATTTTGCTGTCATTGGAATGTGTCCTCATTGACTTCAGCTTTACATCTTTACAGCTGTTGTAGTATATGTACATTGCTGTGTTGCAAAAAGACAGTTCTATTAATTTTTCAGCTGCCAATGCAGGGCAGCAAAAGGTGTTGGGACTTCTTTATTTAAAGCAGTTACCATACGTTGTGGTGGGTTGCAATACATTGCCATCAGCAAACTGCGTCAGGGTGCCAATCAAAATTCTTGAATTAAATAATCAAAATTTCCCTTTGTACAGATGTCCATTTCTGTTCTGGAGACAACTGTAAAATGTTTAAGTTTCCATCTCTTTCTGTGCTGGTGATAACAGTCAGAGAGAAGATGGATCTCCCAGAAGAGGACATAGACAGCAATCCATTAGTCCAGTTCCTGTGCCGTATAACAAATTGTATGGCATTAAAGTTTTGTAGATTAGCTTTGATGATCAGAAATTCTCTATTTTTTTTTTAGGCTGTTGAAGAAGCCAACAACATTTTGGTATAGGACTACAGTATCTCTAATCATTTGGTTAGTAATGATGCCTGGGGTGATGTGCCAAGTAAAGGCAGCCAGCCTTTTTCTCAAATGGGTTTTAGTACTTTGAGAAAGGGGTCCTTTGTGCTCTTTAAAACTTTAGATAATTAAGGAATCATCATAAATGTTTTAACATGAGCTGGTTATCTATAATTAGACTTGTACAGTACCACCGTAAACCTGGCACCTACTGTTTGCATGACATATTAGGAGTCGGTGCTGCACAGATTGATGAAAGTGTGGTATGTATTACTGTCATATATCCTGTCCCTGTAAACCTCTTTCCTTCAAATCATGCTGATATTTGGAGTGAGAGAAAATCTCCCCAAGAGGGTCAAAGACAGCAAATAAAGTTTGCTAATAAATTCTAACCAAAGCATAGAAAAAGTTTTGTCTGCCGATGGGCCTTAGTGCATAGATACCCGGTGACAGTGTTTGTCATTTGCCTTTGGTGAGCAGCACAAATATCAATACAACAATCTCCATCTGCAAGACAAGAGAATATTTCATAGTACCTTACGAGTCTAAACACACAAGATGACAACAGGGGAGACTTCACCCTCACAAGCTAATGAAAGCTTTATCAACGTCTTGTTTTTTGCTTTCCCAGGAGAAGGAAAGTAAAACCTGTCACTTTGTACAAGGAATTGTGATTAACGTGTTACAGGTTATAACTAAAGCTAGCCTCTGTTGTCAAAGATTCAAATAAATGATGGCCCTGGCATTGCCGTTGTTACTGAAATAATATTTTCAAGATATAAACTCCCAAACTGAAATGAATTAAAGTGGAACTCCATGCAAAAATCTTTAAATAAGGATGAACACTCTCTTTCATATATTTTAATGCTCTTTTTGTATAATGGTCTACCTTTATGAGCTTTTATTTGTTATACCATGCTGGTACTTTTTCTACAGCCCCATATCCTGCTTTGGGCCAACAATTCCATGATACTGCTGCTGAGTTTGCAGCATTGCTGGCCTTCCGTACTCAGCGTTTGTGCCAATGTTCTAACTTCTGCTCCTCGTCTTCTAGCTTAGTTCGAAAGAAGCATGAAAACCATCTACAGGCCTTACTCAACAAGCACAACACTGAGGAAAGATTTGACAAACATGTGACTATAAATAATGCATTGAAAATAATTTTAGATCGTTCTTCTTTGAAAGGCCATGCTTACTGTAAAATAAAAGTAATGCTAATTTTGACTTGGTAAGCTCAGAATTTGTCTGCTCCTACTTCACATACCTAAATGCCTTGTCCAACCCACTGTTTCATTAACTCCAGCTTCTTCTCCCCTTATACCAACAACAGTGCAATGAAATTAGTCCCCAAATATTACCTGTTACCCAAATTTGTGCACAGGTGTTACAGGTCCTCAAAAGGTCTGACCCCCACCAACATCAAAAGTTGTGGTCTACCTCTAATTTTTCTTACTGTTCCCAGCCGCAAACCACCAACCTAGGGACAATATCCAACACATGCAGACTCCTAACCACCCCTTTTAACTTCTCCCATCCCATACCTCACTGGGTGGGAGTGCAGGCTTCCAGTTTCTGGAAAGTGCTCCCCCCACTTCTGCTTCCTCTCTCTACCTCTTCTTCTATCTCCTTCAATCACATTTTGCCCTAAACATTAACCAACCTTTCTACCTCCCTGAGCCCCTGTCATGACAGCCCTCCATCATCTCCTTTTGTCGTGGCTTTAGGCTTTACTTTATGGTGTATGGTGTTGCACAGTTGCATTTTTTTCATGGCCATTGTTGACAGACTTTGGTCTTATGTTGATGACATCGGCTTGACATTGGTTTGAGAAAAAGCAAGCACATTGAGAACGAGTGGAGTCAAAGCTCCTTATCTACATATACTGTATTGCCAAGGGCCGGACACCAGATCATCATACCTAGTTATATGGCCAATGTTATGTAAACAAGGTATTATCTTCTGGTGTTTTTAATGAAGTGTAGTAGTAATGCTACAATATTTAAAGGCATTTTAGACAATTGTGCCCTTCCAGTCTTGGGGACATAATTTAGGGAAGAACCTATTTCCGTTCCAGTGTGCCCCTATGTACAAAGTTAGCTTCATAAAGACATAGTTTCGTTTGGAGGAACTGACCTAAATCCTGACCTCAACTTTTGGGATGATTTGGAAAGCAAAATATGGGCCATGTCTTCTGGAACAACATCAGTTGAGTGTCTGATCCCACAAATGCCTGTGGCACAAATTCCCACAGACACAAAATATTTTGGAATGACTTCGTAAAAACATAGAAAATGTTACAGCCACAAAGGGCTCAGATCTTTAATATTGTCCATGGTTTTGATATTGGATACCCAACATTCTCATATAGGTGTGACGGTCAGGTGTCCCCAGACTTTCGATTGTTGAACATTGCTATATAACCTGACATACTTTCATCCATCTTTTACATAGTTCTCATTTTGCAGATTTTGAAAATACATGTTTGTTAAGCAATTACATCAAAATGATCTCTTGGTGGCCAGTCTCTGTTATAATTTGCAAAATGCCAAATGTTTTAGAATGCTTTGGGTATTTGGAGGAGAAATCTGAGCAAACATGGGCACAACACCCATGCAGATAGAGCCCTGGCCAGGATTCAATCATTGAACCCTAGCACTTCAATGCAAGAGAGCTAATGCTAACCACTTAAGTAAGTAGCATTTTCAGATGGCCATGCCTGATGCCATACTTATTCAACACAATTTTCTTGTATCATTTCTGCCTGCTGATTTTTTTTAACATATGAGTTAGGAATATATGCCTTTTCCGGAAATGTAGTTGCATTGCCATATGGGTAGGGGTCCAATGATGGTAGTTAAAGTAGAAACACAATTTTTTTTATAAAGCTATAAATGGAAAACATTTTATGGCTGTTTCTCTATTGGTGACATCAGTCACTGTTGTTCTGATAGGAGGGGGTTGCTTTTTTATCCACAATATCAGCATTCCCTTTTGCATTGACCTATCTATGGCTGCTCCCATGTGACATGCAATAAAATGATTTTACCATGTCTCAGAGCCTGTGTGAGGACTGAACACTCTGCCAAATGCTGCAGGATCATCATGCTTTGCCGTCCGGATAAAACCTAAGTGTCAACAGGAAGCACGGTGATAAAGAACAAGTCAGAGACCATCAGTACAAGGCAGAGTGCTGGAACATATAAAGAACAAAATGGCGAAAGGCCATCAATTTAAATTGAAGGAACACACATCGGTATCAGGAATAGCAATCGGAAACTATATTGGGGAAGACGTTTTTTTACTTTGTGAAGAACATGTGTAGAAATCCTGAAATAAATTCCCCAAGGATGAATCCTAGGTAAAAAGCTAAACACACAGATGAAATATTGTTAGGGGAGCTGTTAAAGTGTACCTGCTAAAGGAACTTTAATTTTTTAAAAGCGATCCAGAGATTATAGAGCATTTAGAGCATAGCATTGCTACACAACTTACCTCTATCTGGCAGGGCAGAAGACCAGATTTTAATTGGCTGTAGATAAATAACACTTATGGGTCCTGTCTCTCCTTCAACCAGTGACTAGACAATGAATGGAGAGGAAGAAGACCAGTGAGTTCATTTCTCTTCCTTCCAGCATGTTCCTTGCTATATGAGCACGGACAAAATTTGTGCTACTTCTTCTCCCAGGGAACAGGATACTCCTCTTATGGGTATTTCTCTAACTGCTCAGCACAAGTCACTTTTGCCACACCATTGCTGCCCATGCACTGGGCAATTATATTGAGGTAACTCTCATTAAAATTAAAATTATGATCTGATTGCGCCTGGTAATGATGTAATGTGTTGGGTTTGTTAATTGATATTTTGTATAGTTTATGTGAATGAATCTCCCCCGAAGAAGAAGAATCTGTGAAACGCGTTGGAACTACATAGTTCAAACACACATAGAACTTGTTATCTTCTTATTGACTCTGTATTATAACAGAAAACCAACTTTGAAATGTATCTTGTGTCAATAAATTGTTTGTTTCTTTGATTTCTAACCCTGCTTCAAACCCCTCTGTTTTCTACTGTTATCTACTGTATTCGGTGTACAACACAAATCAGAACCACTGGGGTAATATCCAGTTTTCTATATACTACTTCTTTTTCCATTCAAAGCTTTGCTTTACAGAGATTGCATGGAACTCAAAATACCCCCCTAGCTGCTCTCTTCGCTCCCCCAATGACCTACTAATGACTTCCTCACTCATAACCTCGTCACACACATGGCAAATGCAAGACTTTTCTAGGGCTGGCTCCACTCTCTGGAATGGTCTTCCTCGTCCTATTCAGCTTGCTTCTACTTTGCGCTCATTTAAAAGAGCCCCCAAAACCCATCTTTTCAAACTTGGCTTCCCGTATTTTTCTGTCTCATAAAACCCTCACTACTTCCCACTATCCCATATCCCCCTCAAATTAATTTCAGGTACTTGCAATGCTTGCATTTAGAAATACACATGAGGATGTAATAGCAAATACATGTCTGCATTAGGAGCAGATGGATATGTTAGCTTCCTAGCCTATCCATCAGTATGTTGGAGGAGAACTCCGGTGCCGTCTCCTTCTAATGCCTCTCCCTATCCTCATCCAAGCTCAGCTTTGCAGGTACAACAAGAGGCTGACACCAAGTAAATTTGGATGCTACTTGCGTTGAACAAAAACATTGAAGCTGCATTGATTTGTTTATTTTATATCTACTTGAAATTTAACTTTAAGGTACCAAAGTAGAATATCAATTGAAGGTTACAAGCAATGGCAGGGTAATACTGAATCTTACATCCATTCTGAAAATGACCATTCACAAATGGACCTAAATTTCAATATGGTATTAGTTTAGGAAAATGGTTGGCAACATTCACTTTGGGTCTTCTTTAGGCATAAAATTAAGATAATGTGCCTCCTGGACAGAAGATCCTGTAAATCATTATTGTAGTCTATTATTATCACACCGTCGCCTTTGTTAGCTTATGAAATTTACATCACACGCTGTTTTTACTGTCATATTGCCCCTGAGTATTTCTTCTGATCTTTTCTTTTTCTTTGTGCTGAATGTGAGATTGAAGGACATTTCCGACAAGTTCTGAAAAGCTTGTAAACAATCCTACATAATGATGTCCATTTCCACAGTTCACAAATCTGACAAACAAACAGAGCCAGGCACAGCTGACATCTCTGCAATGCTAAATATAGAGCGAGCATTGATCCAGCGTATAAAACATTCATGAGATCAAGACAGGCACCTGGGCCGAATCTGCAAAGCCTGTTTTCTTTTGCTGGAGGAGTCCAGTTCCACTGCGGGTGTTAAGAACTCAATGATTTGTATAATACATACAAGATACATCAATAAGTTTTTAAAGTTAAACTGTTTTACATACAAGTGGTGAATAATCTTGGTTTCTAATCTTCAAAGCCAAGTAGGGCCAAGCTGTATCAAAGGAAACCAGTTGTAATGTTGTTCTTCTACTTGTTATAAAAATGTTTCATTACTTTCTGAATCATTCATTCAGCAAGTAAAGTCATATTTGCTGATATGCATTAAATGACTGAAATGTAGTAGACACAAAACCAAAATTCAGGAGGTCATCAATGGCAGAACCACTTTTTCTTTTGGCATGACGATCCTGTCAATTGGAAAACTTAGTAAGACTAGCCATATTTAAAAGATGGCAGTATAAAATAAACTTTGAACAGCGGTATTTAGCAGAATGTGCATGCTAATGCTATATTTTTATGAATACCTGACTATTTGGGCTTGTTGTACACCATGTTGGACACCATGTTTGAAACCATGATGTTGGTCTCCCATCCCCAACCCTTCTGACTATAACATCCTCCGCACCTCCAGGGTTTTCACAAGACTTTGGAATATCACTATGGGAATCTGTGCCCATTAATCTAAAATGACAATTGTGAGTCCATGTTGAGTACAGATTGTTGAAGGAGAAGAAGTGGTCCGTAATCGGTGATCCAGATGATCCCAACAGGCTCTGTGTAGGTTGCTTGAGATCCTCTACATCAAAAGAATTGAAGTGGAACTCAAGTTGGACTTTAAAAACCTGTGATCAGACAAAGTTTAATTGCATTCTTACCTGCCTGATCGCTTCCTAAAATGTCTAAACTCTGAGCTGTTCATGCAGCGATACTTAGCACATTGTGGCTTCCTCTATGGATGGCTGGAATGAATGTGTAGGAGTTATCTCACCCCGGCCCAGTCAATCAGGAAGATTGGAATAAAGAAAAAAAAAAAGATAGACGAGTCCTGATGAAATAGGGAGAGGAGATGATCCAATTTAAACCATGTCTTATGGGGCTGGCTTTGGCACAGCGGCATATGCATGTTGAAACAGAAAAGGGCTTTCACCAAACTTTTATTACAAGGTAGCAAACACAAACTTGTCTTTATATGTGTTTGTATAGCAAATACTGGAAACACCTAAAATTAAAGAAAAAAGAAAGGGATAACCACATACTTGATGTCATGGCCTATGGGTAAAACCTGAGATATCAGGTGCACGGATCCCAGGAGGAGCCTTATTGAGCAATGGGCATGGCCGAGCCCTAGGAGCAGGATGGTGGACAGCTGTTTCCAGTTTTGATCTTGTTTTCTGTAGGCAATAAAAAACTTTAGAAAAGCCGTTCTTACTAGCCAAATTAGGTGAACATAATTTCTGGTCCTCAGTAGCTCGGGGCTGCTTCAATGTAAATGGGTTGCAAATCTATAGTTTCATTTGGTCAGATGGAGGCTTTGGAGACAAGGAGGTTTGCTTGATTCTGGCTAGTAAAGCTGGGTAAGCAACTGGTGAAGTCAATTGGATGAGGGAGAAAAGGACTCTTGGTTACAAAGAACAAACCATCTTCTCTGCCTGGAATGAGTTTGTTTGTGTAGCACTAGGCAACTAAACCTGTGGTGCTGGTAATACAAACAAGAGCAGAACAAGGGTGCAAATGTTAGTGGCATATAGCCAATAAAAAACAGTTTTGGCTATGCTTGCAGCAACAGTATGTCATAAATGACCCTTGAGCACTCAGCAGCGACCCTCTACTGGCAGTGTGCCACTATAAGTAACCATGAGTTCCGGGAAATCCACCTGTCAATCAAACATCAACACAATTCTGTATTTTACACCTTCCTGTCTAGTCATGAAACCCATGTCACGGGGACCCTTCTGCTGACCGTTACAAAGGGGAATGAAAAATAAGAAACTCTTCAGGAGAGACTCATGCTTCAATATCAGTCTTCCAAACTGCCACGTCAGGAAAATAAAAAGTACGATAACATGAAAAGAAAATGCATTCAATCACATTACTTTCCTGCATGTGCACCCTTATGTTTCCTTTTGTAATTTCAGGTGTGGATATCACGCATATATAAAATGCTTAGCAAGGAATAAGGAAAGAAGTCATATAGAATCCACAGTTTTCTCATGTTGATAATATTTTATGTGCAGGGTTAGTTCATTTAGCTTCTATCATATAAACCCCCCAGTTATTATTGTGGAAATAGATATTGTATTATATTACTAAGTTGTTTTTGCCTAAAAGTCAGACATTGGAATAATACGCATGTGAAGGTGTTGTGCTTGCTCATGGAAATGGTTATCCCGTGTATGTAATTCACAATGCCATGCACATCAGATTGCTATTCATTCTTACTAGTAACTCAATGAACCTTACCAGCACTCACAGCAATAAATGGCCATGCATTGCTGTGTGCTGCATTTTCAGAAGTCAGCATGCACAACATTTCTGAGCATGAGGCAGCCCATCAATATGCACTGGCTACCCTAACGCTTATGCCATCGTATTGTGTTCTCACCAAATGTAACACACAGCCATGTCAGATACAAGCCTTTAGTTTACACACAATGCTTTTCCCAATGCTCCATGTCTGAAATGTATTTTTCAATCCAATGAGTAAATGCTAGAGCAGTGTTTCTCAAAGAGGAGATATAGGACACATAGAACCTTTTTTTACCTCTTCTCTCCTTATTGCCTTTTCTTTTAAAAAAACACAAAAAAGAAATGGCCTGGTTTATAAACACCTGGATAAATGTGGATAAGCTCTTCATATGGTTTTCCAGGGATTAAAAAAAAAAATGTATGTGTAAACCATCAGGGACATCCTAGAGATAAACTAACATAGTCATACAGGAAACACAAAAAACATGGAAGCTGAGAAAATCTCCCTAAGGAGTAAAAAAAACAAGATGGCTGTAATAAAAGCAAAAAAGTGGAGATACAGGAAGAAGAAACATTTTGTAGCAAAATAAATATAGTATACGTTTTATAACAATCTGGTAAGTCACTCACATTTTACGCTGCGTGACAAGCTCTTTGGTGGCGAGGTATCAACAGACGCTGAAAGAAGAAAAGATGCAACATAAAAAAATGATCTTTTACACAAAACTGGACTGTATAATGTATTAGAGAGAGACAGGACTTTCCACTTGTGGGTGCAACTGATCTTTAACAGCCTGAAAACTAACTGTAAGTTGCCCCCAAATATGACCATTATACTTTGAAACATAACGGCAAACCATGGGGCCCCATAGCAAAATTCTGATGCCCTTTTATCCCAACACCCAAATTCTCTGTGCAGCTGGCAGTGTGAACAATGACAATAAAAGTATTTGTAAACCTTAAGATTGACATTGCAAAGATGCACTGTTATTGTCAATAACAAATCAACAATATTTGATGATCCTTCCAGTAAGCTAGCGTTCTTTCTGTATTCTAACTATGGAAAGCATGGAAGCAGATTTGTGCTGATGTGGTCAGTTTGTATGCCCGGATCCTTTTTGGAAGGAGTGTCTGTAGCCCTCTTGCTAACCCAGCTGACATGCCCACTGCCCATCTCTGCTCCTTTAAATGGAAGAAATTCTTGTATGTAATCATTCTGTATAAAGACATCATACACGGATCAATGGGTGCACAACCAGGGAACATAATGGACTAGCTCAATTTGGTGTTAAACAACCTTCCTCTCTTCATTGCATTAGGCAAACATAAGTCAATGGGAAAAGCTTGTGCTGCTGCCATGGTTATTTTTAACCCTGATTTTACAGTTTCTCCTTGGCCACTCATGCTCCTAGAATTGCATTGCAGAAATCAGCGTGACATGTTATTCTGTTCTTGGAAGCACTGGGCACTTTTTAGGCAAATCAGATTGGCGTGGAAGCTGAGCAGTGGCCTCTTTTGGTCCCTTTTACCTATTAAGAGCAAACTACTGGTTCACTTTAAAGACCAATTCCATTTTGCCATCATTCTAATGGGGAAGGAAAGAACCTTTCTGCAGTAATCAATGCTGCATTGATGTTGTATATTGCAGGGGTGACGACACTTCTATTTCCATCTATGCCCTGAATTGGCAGGGTGATAGGGTCTCTTAAAAACTGTGTATATAGCACAGATTTAAGTAAAGGTCTACATTTACATCAGTGGTTGTCAATATATAGTGTTGAGGGGGGGTCTACTTTGACCCCTGAATTCATTAAAGGGCTCCACATAAAGTTCAGTATATGTGATACTACAGAAGATTGTTTGTGGGCATACCACAGGAGATGGTCAGAGAGGACGGACATGCTACAGGTATGAATGGAAACCAGGGACATGGTGCAGACTGTGTGTGGATATAACATAAATTGGTCAGAGACTGTGGACAAGCTACGGGTATGAATGGGGATAGGAGACATGGTGGAGGACTGTGCATGGATATACCATGTGATTATCAGAGACTATGAACATGCTACAAGGATGTTTGGAGACTATAGACATGGTGAAGGACTGTGCATGGATATATTTGACATGGTCAGTGACTGTGGACAAACTACTGGTATGGTTGGCAAAATGGAGACATGGTGCAGGATTGTTCATGGATATAACATAGGATGCTTAGAGACTGTGGACATGCTACAGGTATGGTTGAAGAGTGTAGTCTTGGTGCAGGACATAAATAGGGTGATACTACCGAAGACTGTGTATAGACATACCACAGGAGATGGTTGGAGACTGTGGATATGCTATAGGTAGGGTCATGATAGTATTCTAGAAATCACTGTCATTGAAGCCCTATTCTAAATCTATTTTTTCACTACTGACTACTGGGGTCTGAAGGCTACAGAACAACCAATATCAAAGGGTTGCTCATGGCTGTTGGACCACAAGTTGCAACCCAAGGATATACAATACATTTCTCCCTATAATCAATACCTTTCAAACCAATGCCAGAAACATGGCAGATCATGTCACAATAATGTTACATTGAATTCACATTGTATGAAACTCCCTTATTCAATCTACTTTACCATATTAGAAGGAATGTGCACAATTTGCTATTTCCAACTGACTGGGTTTATTAGTAAAATCCTGTTTTTGCACAGTATTATGCTACATAACCATGAAACACCATCTGGGAATTGCTAAAAAATAAAAATACTAAACTTGGCACTCAGCAATTTATCATATTCAGTATTTCTGCCAATCTTATTTAATTACAGTCACATACGGGGAAGTGGGTTGAGCAGTGCAGAATTCAGTATTGGCCCTGGTGTGCTGTTGTAGCCTAGAATTTAATAAAGTCTTGTGGGAAATAGCTACAGCTAGCAGCTATTGGTATTACAGAGTATCAAGGCACCCCGATCCTTCTACACCGGATTTCTCTATTATTTCTTATTTCTGCCTATTTAATACAATATTCCCAAGTATTTAAGGAAAATAGAATATTCAGTAAGTATATATTTTATTAATTGATCCCTTAACACCCCTGTTGGGACATACTTTCTGCACTGTTTAAGGTTGAAATGGTGATTAAAGCTGATGTTTAATGTGCTTACATTTTGCCCTAACTGGTTCCTTCTTTCCCTGTCTCATTAACATTGTAATGAAATTCCAAAATCACATTTCTGTTTTTATTATATACTTTATTTTGGACCGATTGCTAAGTATTTGTGGTTCTATTTTCAATGCAATCAGATCATGGCTGGTGGGCAGGCTGGCATGGTCCCATACTTATATCTATGTGGCAAAACCTACATGCCATGTTGAGCCCATCAATAATCTCAATAATCTACCCCATTATTATTTTTAACTTGTATTGATTTTTAACTTATATAATGCTGACATATTATGCAGCGCCTTACAAAGTCCAAAGTTGTGTCCATACATGTCTCTCCAGGGGGCTCACAATCTAATGTCCCCATCATAATCATATGACATTAACACAATCCAAGGCAAATTTTTGAGAAGAAGCCAATTACCTAACAGCATTTTTGAGTTCTGAAAGGAAACCGAAGTGCTCGGAAGAAACCCACACAAACAGGGAGGGAGAACCTACAGTCTCTTTGCTCATAGTATACTGGTAGAGATTTGAATCTGGGACCCTAGTGCTTCAAAAACCAAATTGACTGACTAAGCCCCCTCCATACCCCCATATATATGGTTATCCACCATGCTGCATTATAAGATATAGATGGATATATAGCGTGTCCTCCTTGGGCCAACATCCCCAGCAGTCCCAAACATAACAACCAATTCTAATATGCATCCAGCATGCTAAAATAAGGACGCTTTACAGATATATAGCCTGCAAAATGTGTTAAGGGAGAAAAATGATTGGGAAATACATGTTACACTGCATGTTATGGTCTCTCCCAAGAGGTTATCATGATATGACGATATGGACATGTATTAGATGGTGGCTTGTGATGCCAATATTGCTATTGACCAATGGGCCCTGCAAGAGATGTGTCATGTGTTCTCTTATACTTGAATATAAGCAGCTAAAAAAATATTAAAATTTTCCTGTACTACATGTGCAAAAAATGGTTCCCAACCATTTTGGGAAGATGGGACCACAGTTGAGCCTGCAGCAGAATGCTAAGGTTCACCCTGGGCCTGCAATGGCCCTAAGAACAAGGAGTCCTAGACCCCATTCATAGCTGAGGTGGAAAACCGTGTAGTTAGCTGCTTCCTTGTACATACCAAACTGCTGCTATACACCCAGGAGTGGCAAACGGAGCAGGAACAACATCAATGCAGCCAAAAGTAACTTATTGCAATCCGTCGACAATCGCATACAAATGCATAGACAAAATGGTTCAACCAACCAAATGGGAATGGTTGGGATCACAGCTGACCTGCTGCAGGCCACTGTGGTCAACCACAAGTCTGATTGTGGCTAAGCAGCCGACACAGTGTGACAATATCACAATATTTAAACATAAGAGCTTGGCAACACGATTAGTACAGAAAATTCATCTGCATAATTGCAGGGAAAACATGTTCGCTACAAAAACACTGTCGTGCCTCACAGCGGCCAAATCCCATTAGGGAAATCAAGAGACAAGAAATCATGCAGACAGTTCGAAGGGTCAGAGCAAAGAGAAGAAATAAAAAAACACAAGGCTTACACTAAACAGATCACGAGCTGGAGTACACAGGGAGTTTAATGCTGAAATAAATAAATTTTATGATTGCCAAGCTGCTGGCAGAATACGATGAAAACATGCAGAATCAGCAGACAGAAATACAGAGAGATACTGGGAAAGAACCTGGATCCACAACCTTTTCTGCTAAATGGGAAGCATGTTCTAATTAGGCTTAATGTAGACCTTTTGGTAGCTTAATCATTAATATCAACAACAAAAAATATTCCCAAAAATGCATGTTCATTTACTAAACTGTATGCTCCTTTGTGTAGACATCCAAAATCCTGAGACTGAGTGCCCCCATCTTGGATATGATGTTCACAGCCCCAGCAGACTAAAATATGTCCCTTCACTCCAACCCGGTCCAGCACAGACAGTATATAGATGCTCCCAGAAGAGGAGAGGGCTATGAGATGCAAGGAGGAAGGAGTTAAAAGTTCTCATATTTTTGCTTAGTGCCCCCATCTTAGATGAGATATCAGTAGCCCAAGTGGACTCAGAAATGTCACTCAAGTATGTCCCTTTATTCCACCCTGGTCCAGCACAGATAGTATTTAGATCAGGGGTGCCCAACAGGTGGATCACTATCTACTGGTAGATCACAAAGGCAACGAGAGTAGATCGTGGAGCCCCGCCTTTCAAAATAAACTCTACCGCGCACAGGAGTTATTAAGTCCAATTACTGTTCCACCATGACTGATGATCATTTGCAAGTCTGTTTGAGGATGGCTACCAGCAACTAGTGTCCAGACTATGCAACTTTGGCTGATTCCATTCAGTTTAAGATGTCATCAGAGTAAGGTAATGTGCAAAAATGTACAGAATTGTATTGTGCCATACATGTTCATGCCGTTATGCAAGGTAAACAATATAAATTTTAAATATAAAGTATACTCGTAAAGTATTATCTTAGATAAGATGTCAGTAGCCGTAGCTACCCTGGCAACTATGAAAAAGTATGTCACGCGTGGAGAGACAGGACCACTAGGGGGCGCTATGGCTTGCACGGAGGTGGTGTGAGCCCTGAGAAGGGCCAAGGCGCAGAGTCTAAGCAGTAACCAGGTTTTCTCCAGAACCTCTGGTGGTGAGGATGTTGGGCCGCTGGTTACTGCCAGGTTGCGGTCTTTGGGCAGAGGGTACCAAATCACAAAGCAGAAGGATAGTCGAGGAAAGCCCGGTCGAGGCAGGCAGCAAGCAAAAGAGGTCAGGTCACACGCCAGGGGTTTATTGCCAGTAATCCAGGAGACAGACACCAGTGACAAAGGAGCCACTGCGGGTACAGAGAACAAAGAAGACACTGGAAGCAACAGGAGGCATGGGTTACTCAGGGATATCCACAGGCAGACAGGTACACTGGAACAGCAAAGGGAAGTTGCATGGGAACTAACAGACTGGACAACGAGGGGTTAACACAGAAGCTGGATACAGGAAACACTGGATTAAGGAGCAGGTGTACAGGAACTAGCTCAGCAGAACTAGGGGCTCAGCACTAGTGGAGACTTGTTGCACAAACACAGAGTGCAGTCTGTGAGCTAGCTAAATAGCCAGGGCTGGTCCAGAGGTTATTTTCTGATTGGCCAGTGGATTGGACAGAATTGATATAGCTTGGAAACAGAGACATGCCCAGCGTCATGTGCAGGAGAGAGACTTCTGCACTTTAGAGGGGAAGAGGTAAGTGTGACAAGGGATATATAAGAGGTGCAGAGAAATGGGCCAGGCAGAGACAGTAATTAAACGCTCCCATGTTGTTGGGTTCTCTGATCTTGGATGAGATATCAGTAGGGATATCAAGTCAGGGAAGAGGTTTTGCTTGGGAATTGACTAGTTCCATGTTCGGTCAAATTCAGTTGCACATTGCAATAAATTTAAAAAATATGTAATTCTTGGAACCTTGTCCCCCAATTTCAGTTGGGTCAGTAGTTAATGACCTAACTTTAGCCCCTAACCAATGCTAACCCCTGACCTAATCCCTAAAGCTAAAGTCCCCCTTATAAAACAGAATATGGCTCTTTCCTATGCTGGGAATCCGTGCTGACAACAAACAGAGTTGACAATGAATAATCCATCATCAAACAATTCTTCTAGCATTTCACACTGACTGATATAACAAGAAGGTCTGCGTTCTGTTCACAATGTGTCAGGGGTATTACTGGATGGTAAAATCAAAGCCTGATGAGCCAGCATGCTGATGGACATGAGAACACTGAGAGTTTAAATATATTATTAGACAGATAAGAGAGAATGTGTGATTTAGAATACACATGGATCCTAATTCATGATTATTTTATCATCCCTCCCAGGATAATCTATTGATTCTTTACTTGTTCTGACAAATGTATGTACTTGGTATTCAAGGGATTCAGTTTTTTTCTTACATCTACATTGTCTCTGGGAATATCTGACACTCTCCCTTAGCAGATTTTTAGCTGGGATACAATTAAAGAAAAACTGTGAGCAATGCAAAAGGTCTAGTATTCTGAGTTCACCTATGACAAAAAATAATAAAACTTAAACACACAGGCCACCTCATTGGATACACTTGTTCAATTGCTTGTTATCACAAATATCCAATTTTACCAACCATGCAACTCAATGCATTTCATCACGTAGATATTGTCAAAGTGACCTGCTGAAGTTCAAAGTGAGTATGAAAATTGGGAAGAAAGGTGATTTAGGTCACTTTGAATGTGGCATGGTTGTTGTGCCAGATGGATTATTCTGAAGATTTTAGAAACTGCTGAATTATGCACAACCATCTGTAAGGTTTACAGAGAATGTCTTGGTACACTGATTGGACACAGTTACAATATTATCAAATTATACATCTATGAAAATAGTTGGTGCTTATTCTCTGAATTGGTCCTTTTTCCTCTCTGTATAATAAGGAAATGTTATGGTGGAAACAAGTTATTTAGAGATTTGGAAAGTTTTAAAGTTCAGCCCAGGCATGGGCAAACTACGGCCCGTGGGCTATATACAGCCCAATAGGGGGGGCGCACCGGCCAGAGCTACGTAACACCTCCCCTGGACATGAGCCTGCACTGGGAGAGTGGGCGGGCTGTGTCCCTGCACACAACCCACCCACTCTCCCATCGCAGGTTCAGATCTGTGATGGGAGAGTGGGCGGAGTTATGCCATCATTACGTCACTTTCAGTGGTGTCATGATGGCATAATCCCTCGTCCACTACCCCATAGGCCCGGCCCTTCTGTCAAAATTTTTTTTAGATTGTGGCCCCTGAGTCAAAAAGTTTGCCCACCCCTGATTTAGCCTATATCAGCAGTTGCCAGGCCCACAAGAAAATTTTGGTGGAGTCGTGTTCCATGTGCCCAGTGCAGATCCCAAGTTTAGGGAAGTGGGCGGGTTGTGTCCCTGGACTAGCCTCAGACGTGCGATAGGGTACTGGGCGGGGTTCTGGCATCATGACATCACTATGGGGGAGGTTTCTCCCATGTGCGGCCAGGAGCCGGTACTTTTAGTGGTCGACCACTGGCCTATATGGTGGTTAATAAATTTAAAGACAACAGTAAATGTAATGTCTTGTTTGTTTATTTTTGGCCATAAGATTTAGAAATGAGTGATAGTACAAAAAGAGTTAAAGCTAATGTGGAGATATCCTTAACATTTTGATTTATAATTTTTAAGTCCTCTCAGCCTTGAACTGTGTACCCGTTGCTGCAACTGTCCTGCTTTGACCCCCTTTGTCACAGTTTTCATAAAGTGAATTCTTTTGTTACAAGTAAATGTTTAATGGTAAAGTTTTTGTATTTTTAGTATATCTACATTTGCATTTGGTAATACTCAACTAATTCCTGAAGAATCGGATGTTTTCTGTGAAACGCGTTGATTATGATTGAAAAAGAAATACAAATTCTTGAAATCATTCTTAACGTTCTTGAATACATTCTTGTTACGTTCTTGTTTTTAATTTAATTTTAAATAAAAACTTTTTAAGGAAACGTGTTTATTTTAATGCTTCAAAAATCACATTTTTAACAAACGGCTGGAGAAATACACTAACAATGGCAGTTCTCTTGATGAAAATGCCTTGTGGATGTGAAAGGTCACGGGCGAATAGCCAGAATGGTTTTAAAGGCAACAGTTACTCAAATAACTAAAACTGGGGTAAAAGAATCTCACAGCAAATCCAGCCTTCATGCAGATGGGTTACAGCAGCAGCAGACCACAGTGGGTGCCATTCCTGTAAGCTAAGAACAAGCACCCGAGGCTACAATTCAAATGGGTTCACCAAAATTGGACAAGAGAAGGTTGCTAAAAAGTTGCATGGTCTGTTTAGCCCCAATTTTCTCTGTAACATTTAGATAGTAGGGTCAGATTTTGGCATCAACAACATGAAAGCATGGATGGAGTGGGGGATATTTTCTTGGCATAGTTTTTGCCACCAATTTGTTTAAATGTCACAGCCTACCCAATGTCCACATTTATGACTATGGTGTACTCATCTTCTAATGACTACTTCCAGCAGGATTCACCATGTACAAAGTTCAAATCATCTCAAAAGGGATATTCCTTGATCATGACAACAAGTTAATTGTATTCAAATGGCCTCCACAGTCTACAAAATTTCCAATGAGGCTCTGTTGACAATTGTCTCGGTTGTTCTTACAGGAAACCCTTCTATATACAGATATAAAATAGAAGGGTTTTATATAATTTCTTCTTTATCCAATATTAATAAAAAAAAAAACAACTTTTAGATACATACTGTGACACCAAGGCAGGATTGGAGGTGGAAGGGAGATATATTTGCCCAGGATTCCTCTCCTGTGTGAAGTAGCAGGTGTAAGACTCTCACCTGTGAGATAATTAATGAAGAAACACTGAGGGTGGGGATATACCATAGAGCAGGAGCTCAGTCAGTAGCTTAACTTGGAGAGACACAGACAGGGGTCTGTGCGGGCTCAGCTTGGCTTGGAGAGACACAGACAGGGGTTTGTGTCAGGGCAGCTCTTTTTGGAAAGAGCTCTGTTTGAAGACACAGCCAGGTGGACTGTGTGAGTGAGCTCTGCCTGGGGACACAGAAAGTCTGGTCTGTGTGAATGAACAACAACTGAGTAAAAGGTTGCTGAAAGCTGATAGACAGGAACATCGGATGTATAGTAAGTGCCGGACAGGTGAGGTTTTCTTTTGCTATTTTGTTATTTTATCCACAACCTTCAAATAAACCTGACTACAAGTCAGCCTAACACCTTCACCTTCACCTTTAGTGTGTGATCTGAATTGGATGAATCAGACAAGTGTCCTTTGACCCCAGCAAAGGCGATCCTGAGCATAACCCCTCACAATACATACATTATACAAGATTTCAATGAACCCCTTTGTACCTTTTGCACAGTAGAGATTCCGGTAGTGTGCCGCCATGTGATCCTGAAGAAGGAATTGAGTTGACAAAGAACAAGAGGATCCTGGAAACAAAGCTGGGGAATAAATAATTAGGTTTTTAATTGTTATATTTTGATTGTCACTATAAACACACAGAATACATAAAAAAATCATTGTTAGGCTACACGAGAGATTAAACAAAATCAGATGGCAAGGCAATTTTATTATTTTTTACTCCTTGTCATTTACAACCTTGAAAATACATTTTGTTAAGCAGAGAGCCTGTAGAATAAAAAGGTGGCAAAGGTGGGCAAACTTTTTGGCTCAGGGGCCACAATGAGATTTAATATTTGACAGATGTGTGTGTTTGTGTGTGTGTGTGTGTGTGTGTGGTATCAGATGAATGGAAAGTGTTTGTATAAACTGATATAAAATGAATGTAAAAGCAGGCCGGAATAAAAGGCCCAACGGGCCGTAGTTTGCCTGGTTTAGACGGGTAGATGGGTATTCCATTTGATTACATCAAAAGAACTTTGAAAAGTAAAACAGATCTTTGCAGCTATATCAGAATATATTCTAGTTCTGTAAACCTATATAATTTCTGAGCATAGGGCAGCTCAGGTGATTAAATCTCTCTGTTACTGAGTGATTTAATTTCTTGCTGACAAGTAATACCATTTGCAGCACATTTGAAATATTACAATGCTGAATATATATAGCTGTCAACAAATAGCTGAATTACAGGCAAACTGCCAAACATACCATACAGATATGGAATCTTTACCAATGAACAGAATTACTATTTTATACTTTATTACATCTCATTATTGCTGATCTCATGTAGTCTCTTCCTGCCTTCATGTAATCCATTGCAATCATTGCATGACATTTCTCAGGGTGGGCTTGCTGATGGTAACAAAAGTGGACCATACCTGTGTTGAAATAGCCACTTGTAGCCCCTTTTGAAGCCCATGTGACAAGGTGACCATGCAGATATATTATTGGAAGGAATACTTGTCCTTGTCGGCTTGCTTCTACTTTCTGCTTATTTAAAAGGGCACTCAAACCCCTAAAAAAATTTTTTTTCAAACTTGCCTACCTTCTGTGTTCTTCTGTCTTTTGAAACCATCACAACTTCCCACCACTGCATATCTACACTCCTATTGTGTGTTACTTCCCCCACCTCCTAGATTGTAAGCTCTTTGGGGCAGGGTCCTCTCCTCCTGTGTCACTGTCTGTATTAGTCTGTCATTTGCAACCCCTATTTAATGTACAGCGCTGCGTAATATGTTGGCGCTATATAAATCATGTTTAATACTATTAATAATACTACTATTAATAATAATAATAATAATAGTGAATTAAAAGTGCCTGAATTTAACTTTTACTTCGTAATGAGCCAAATCAGAAACCGTTGCATCTTTTAATTGGCCAATGGGCCACCTATTAGACTGGCACTTCTTTTCCATTCTATATGACAATCCAAGTAAGAAAAAGAGAATCTGATGAGGTTTATGTGGGCAACAAGAACAATTCTTCCCATAGAAAATCCACGTGTGAGATGTATGACATGTATCCATATCCATGAGTCTCCCCATCTGATTCATGCTTATTACTTGTATAACAAATCAGCCATGTAACTGGAACCAACCTCCAAGCAATCCATCCCGGCACACAGCTCCAAGGCTTCAAATATGATTTTGTCTTACACGTCGATGTATTTACATATTATGATGTATTTTTTTCATTATTATTTGAACTTTTATGTTGTATCTTGACAAAATGATCTACATTCAGATTTTGTATCAAGCTGTGATTCTTTATAACTGTGAGCTGATGGATGCATTTTATATTCAGAGTAGCCGTAACGGATCTATCTTCTATAATGTGCTGGATCATATTATATGATAACCAGCAGCCTTTAACGCTTACACTGCCATGAGCCAACATCAATTTGCAATGGGCGAGCCATGTTTTCATGATAAAAGACATATAATATTAACATAACACTGTAGAAATTCACTAATATATTCTCCATAAAAAAAGGAACCCCTGGATATAAAGTGGAATGGAATGTTTTTTTAGCACCCCTATGGCTCTCACCACAATGTCAGACTTTCACAGCATTAGTGAACTTTATGGAACACTTACCTGTCTTCTCCTCCTGCTATGTGATATCCACCCATGACCACCATCGATATCTTCTCCCTGGTCTAGATTCTTTTTTAATCTAGATTGGGCTAGCCAGGAAGTATGTAACCCATGCAAACATATCATGCAAGTAACATTCTAGATTAATAATGATGTAGTGTTTTAACATGGATACAACTTGCTGCATTCTGCAGCCTCATCAATTTTAGACTTTGTTTTTCTTTTAGTGACTAATAAAGTCGGGCAGGAAGTGGCCTAGCGTTGAACCGGAAAAAAGTTATGTTAATTTTTTCCTAAATAAAAACCCAGAATTCCTAGTGAATTAAAAATACACTTAGTTAAAATTGCACTCATGGAAGTATTGTTAAAAAAAAACTCTTTTGTATGTGTCTTACTATCATCCTCTATGTTCACAGGAACCCTTGGACTCCAGATCCCACCATGACAACATTTCTTATTATCCAGGCTCCATGTATTTCTTTCAATATTTCTCTCTCTGTCACTAGGCCCATTTTTAGAGCCCCTAAGCCTCCAACCATGACATTAAAATACATTTAACTATTTCTTTGAATGCAAAGCAAGCAGGGGAAAGGTAGAAGGGGTAAAAAGATGTATACCACACCATGATTTGGAGGATGTTGCACCCGTCACATTGGGATTTAACTTTATTTATGCAACATAAATGTAGAGGTCTTTGAGGGGTCGAGGGGGGGTGCCCTGGTGTAGTCATCCTACAAATCAAATGTGTGCTAAATTCAGTAGGAGTTAGGTTGAGATTTATCGAGACATCAATAGACATAAATGGCCCCCAACGTTTTCAGAAGGAAGAGAGTCCCAGATTCCCTTACTCCGGCCACGATAATCATGAACTAGAAAATGCTGAGGTTGGTGTGCTTCCTGGTTTTTTCTTCTTTACAGAAAAAGATCCATGGGCAACAGGTAATGTATACTTTACCCTAATTACAAATGCCAGAATTCTGTAGTCCAACAGGATGACACAAAAATACACTAAGTCACGGGATTTAGGTGCATCCTTTCCTTTTTTATCCTCATTGTTTTGCAGCATTATATATGTTACTACAATATGAGTTCTTGTTAATCTTTCTAATCCTTTTTTTAAAACTTTCATCATTTAATCTTTGCTGGGCCAAGTCTAACTAATCCAAAAAGTTCCTGTCTTGGGGGAAGAATGGAAGCAAGGACTAACACCAAATCATATCTGTAGGTCCTAGGGATCAGACTGGATCACACACATTTTAGAACAAAGGGCTGAGACTCCTAAATATATAATTTCCTAAAATGAATAGATTTATGGATAGACAATGTATATAACTGCATGTATTTAGGTTTTCCTACACTAACAGAGAGTCCGTGTACTCTTCACCCCGTGATGAAAATAACTGAACAGTTATGTGATCCACCCTGTATCATGCACACATTGTGATGATTTCATATCTTGTCATCCATTTCTATTAAACTCGATGAAAACTTTATCAGCTTTTGAAAACACAAACGGGCGTAGGAGTTTACTCAACACAGCAAGAGCCAAGGAGGAAGTGATTAAAGACAAATGTTGGAAGCACGATAAGAAAAAGGCAATTAGGAGGTGAAAGAAACTACCTGGCTTCCTTGACCACTACTCCACACACCCATATAAACATGGCAACATGAACTCCTTGCCCGATGTGACACAAATATTATTCATTCAAGTATTAGTGCCCATTCCTCCAGTTTTAATGTCTTTATGTATTTATAACCCGTACTTAAATGTAGTAAATGTTTTGTTTTCAAGCTGAAATATTCTGTTGTGATTTTTTATGTGTTGATATCTGTACAAAGGAGACATATCTGCTGGATCCAACTCTATACTCACCATTATATGGAAATAACAAAACTTTTACCAAAGAAACATAAATATTCATCAGCCCTTAGGACCCCTAGAATTTTTGAATTTTTGCTATGACTTGTAATAATGTCATTATAAAAAATATACCAATACATACATACATATATAACACATAAAAGATATTTAAGGATTTCTTTTGATGATAATGGTTTTTAAGAAATATTTTATTTTATATGCAATCTATAGACAAAGAGATGTAAATAAAACTAAAACAGAAAATGTATTTTACAATTTGACCAATGCCAGTTCTAAAAATTTCAGTGTAACTGTGTGTAAAAAGTTTACCTTTTTGTCTCATGACACTAAAATTATGATTTTGGTAACATGTTGTTTTTTAATAATAAAATGTCTTAGCAACAAAAGAAATTAGAGAACAAAGAAATAAAAAATCCTTAAAAAATGAACAACTAAAAAATAGAAATTTAAACAAGTTAAAAAAAATTAATAGGTAAATAAAAATGTCTAAAGTGTAAGTAGGACTTTAAGGGACAATAAGTAGTTAAAGCATAACTATCAGTTAAAGAAAGCATCCTTTTAGGTGCAAAGCCGCCAATCCCTCTGTGATCCTACACTGCACATGCATAAAGTTGGCATCTTTTTCCTCTTAGTGAAAAAAGTAGCAAGAGGAACCAAGAGCCCCCCAGGATGTGTGACGCCTGTATACCGGGAGGCTCTGCTCTCCTATTCAGTCTTGAACACCACGACAATCAAGACTGAAAGGGATGGTACTGCACAAAACAAAACATATTTTTTACTTTATATATAAGGGTTCTCTACCCTTTTATGTAAAGTACAAATGTTGAGTTTAGGTACGCTTTAAGGTTTTATATACAGCCTGGTTCAGCAGTGTTATCCTCAGAACTTTTTTTAAGCTGGGTTACAATTACAGCGTGGTGGTTACTAAAATTTGCTGGGTGGTGTGCCCGTCTAAGAAAGGTTGGGGAGCACACTGTATGGTGTCGTGTTTACCACAATACCACAATACTGTATTTTACATTTCAACCAGGTCTGAGCAATATTTTTATATTCCTGATATAGGCTTGCTTATTCTGCAATTTCATAAATTAAAATAACAAAATAATACATTTATCATTTTTATGAACAGCAAGACATTGCTATGTAATATTATTCTACAAAAATGATTACAAAATATGTATAAAAAGGAAAAACTGTATTCTGCCATTTTTTTCTGTAGAAAAAATTGCAAACTTATTTATCCGTGAAGTAAAGCTGCATTTTTTAAGTTAGCTTTTTTCATGCAACACTGAGAGTTATTAAACAAAACAAACAAACTTGAAAAAATATTAAGTATTATTGGTTAGAAAAAAAGAAATAAAAGAAAAAGTTATCAAGAAAATAATAGTAAAAGGGAAAGAGGAAGAAAGAGGTAATTTGGAGATTAGATGGGGTAAACTAGTGCAGCGGTCACCAACCGGTGGTCTTCGTAGAAAATGTTGGTGGTCCGCAGCTATGGCCTGTGCATCCCCGAGCAGGGTCAGGAGAAGGACCTCACTGGGAGAGCGCACTGACAGAGCCGTGGACCATGTCCCTCGAACAGTGCGCAGGCTCAGGGAAGTGGGGGGGTTGTCTCTCTGGATACAACCCGCACACTCTCACATTACAGGCTCAGATCTGCAATGGGAAATTGGAAGGGTTCTGGGATCATGACGTCACTATGGGGGAAGTTTCCTCCTCTTTGAGTGACACTCGGCTCCCCGTGCATGCGCAGCCCGGATCCGGTACATTTAGTGGTCCAAGGGTCCGAAAAGGTTGGTGGCCACTGCACCAGTGGTTAATAGGTTCAATAGAAACACATTTTATTTAAATTAAGTTGTTAAAATGTATTAAAATAAAAAAAATAGGTTTCTTTAATGATATCATTACTGTTTATTTCATCTGCAATCAAAGGGAAGACAAATGTTGGCCCTTGATTAATCCGAAGTACATCTGTTGGAGAGTCTATAGTAATTTTAAATTGCCCAATTTTGCGCTTTAAAGTCCAGTAAAAAAGCCCCGAGCCCAATAATGGTCCTGATTTATTAAAGCTCTTCAAGGCTGGAGGGGATACACTTTCATCAGTGAAGGTGGGTGATCCAGCAAACCTGGAATGGATTTCTTCAAAGTCATTTGCTGTTTGCTAGCACATGTTTTGAGTCCTGGACCAGATCACCCAACTTCGCTGATGAAAGTGTATCTTCTCCAGCCTAGAAGAGCTTTAATAAATCAGTCCCAATGGGTTGAACATGATGCCAACTGCATACAAGTCCTAAATTTGTGCTTTGGCTGTGGTCCTTGTACCGTGTTTCCCCGATTTTAGGACATCCCCATTAAGTAAGCCACCCCCGATTTTTAAAAAAATAATTAAAATAAGACACTCACCTGTTTATAAGACAGCTCCAGATATCTGATCCTGCTGGTGTGTCCTTTATGCT
>NC_092861.1:143106230-143126084 GCF_032062135.1 Pyxicephalus adspersus
TTTTTAATTTCTGTAAATTCAGTGTGTAATAAAAATGACATTTTATTCTTTTCCATTAAAGTTCCATATTGTTGGCAGTGAATATGTAAATTTTTATATACTGTTATATGAATGTGTTACATATAATGTCTCTTTGTTTTTATTATCTTCATGATGTATATGTGGTATGATGTATTATTTTCTATTAGATGCTCTTATTGGCATATCAACATTTTGCATTCAAATATTTTCCATACCACCTATTGTTTTACCTTTTTCTTTACAACTCATTTTTTCTCATGTATAAAATGTTGGAAACTTCATTTGTTTTTTATGTGGGCTTAAGGAGTTTTTAGCGGTTAGGTTTTTATATCTTCGTTTTTTATATTTGTCTTGAATATGTGCCATAAATTTGAGCTTTTCAGAATGTACTTTTTCTATAGTGGTAGTTAGACATCATAAGAGAAAGCTGCACCCAAAAAGATAAAAACTGGGCAATAATTATAATACCCCTTCCTCTATGATCTATATTCATATTTTATTCCTCGTCCATTTTGTAGCCTTTCAAGCTAGTTTCAACTTTACATCTTTTTTCCAGCATTCAGACAGAGAAACATCCTCTTCTTGTGCCATATGGACAGACTTTATTTTAAAGTATTATGTTGTGTTTGGCTATAAAAAACATTCATATGATGTGTTATCTTTTCCATTCATCTCTTTATAGTTTACCTAAGATGTTTTTCAGAGTTAATTTGTAACACTGCTCCCAATAATAACAAGTGTCTTCATGAGAGTTTTAATTTTGTTTTTATTTCATTTTTCCTATTCTTTCCATATCCTAATCCTGAAATCTGCTCATTACCATTAAAGTGTGTAGAAATTCAAGACTTTTTTGAATAGAATAATAAATTAGAGTCAAGGGTGAAATAGACAATGGTCAAAACCATTCTTTACTCCATTATCTCTAGTCTTTGTCCCATTTGGATTAACAACACAACAGGGAGTGAAAAGAAGACTAAACTCTTGTGTTGTCACCTGTTGGAGGACTTCTTATTCTTGATGTGCCAACTGAAAAACATTTTGGGCAGCACGGTGGCTCTGAAGTTAGCACTCTATCCTTTGCAATGCTGGGTCCCAGGGTCAAATCTCGGCCAGGACTCTATCTGCATGGAGTTTGCAGCTTCTCCCTGTGTTTGCGTGGGTTTCCTCTGGGTACTCCAGTTTTCTCCCAAACTCTAAAAACATGCGGTTAGGTTAATTGGCTTACTCCTAATTGGCCTTAGACTGTGATATGACTATGACATTAGATTGTGAGCCCCTTTGAGGGAGTCCTTGGACTTTGTAAAGCGCTGCCTAACATGTATGAGTTATATAAATACTGGATAATAATAATACATTCACATATTGTCAGTCCAGAAGGCACTGGTCAGCCAAAATTAAGTTTCTCCCCAGAACATGTCTAGAGGGGTAAATGTGTTCCAAAGGGTCTGTTTCTAAAGTTTTCCCAACATTTGCACATTTTTCATATTGAATTTATTAATACATAAAAATGTATGAATTATTAGTAATAGTTGATTTTTACATTTTCTATTTGAATCCAATGTGAAAAAATTGTATATGTTGGGTAAAATTAGGTGAAAATATTTAAAAATAAAGATTGGATTGTTGGGGGCTGAATTGGTATGCAATACAAGGGGAATTAGAGCTTACCAGGGGATAAATCCTTAGTGATTGTGGTGAAAAGAATACAGTTTTTTTTCCTTGCACATTATTGGATAGTTGAAGTCCACAGAGCTTTATCTCAATAACTAAGCTCAACCTTTAATATAAGAAATAAATGATAATAAATTCACTTTGTGGACAGAATAAATTAGTTTAGTCAATCAACCCCTTTGGAAGATTTTTTCCTAAATCTTGTTGGGACTACAGGACAGGAAGAAAGGGTAATTTTCCCCTATGGGACGAAGATAGAAGTTTTTAACCCTTACTTTAAACTATCCAAAAATGTCAAAGTTGATCCACCTCACTCTTAGCATTTCAAAAACTTTAGATGGTATAACCCTGCCCCACACTCACATTAAAACTAAAAAAATACATTTTGGATGGAGCTAGGTTTTAATGATCACTTGGCTCCTTGCAGCAGTTTTTCTAGAGAAACACAGTTCATTTTACTTATCGCTCTCCGGTACGAAGGGCCAACATTAACAATGCTGTTTTGTCAGACAGACTCCAAAAGGAAGTTCTGCGGAGAGGCACCTTGTTTTTCCAGGGCAAGAAAAGTAGTCTGAACTAATAAATGTGATGTTTGAGAACTACCTGGAGGCCCCAAGTACGGAGGAACACTTCCTTACAGGAAAATAATTCAGCTATTGCTGCAAGTTCTTTAGTAACATAGAAGTTATTTATTCTTATCAATTTTATGTTTTACTGTATTGCCAAACACTAAGGGAGCATTTATTTTTTATAATACCTTTTTGAACCACTGTTATCTATTCCATTTATAGAAATGGGGCTGCGGTGCAAAGGTAATAAAGCCCCATTGACTACTCTATAATTGGAGAAGAGCTGGTCAAGTAGCAGATGGCTAGGATCTCACAGTCTTCCAGAGAAGGGCCATCAAGGGAACAAAGAGAAATACATTTACCTCTCCTTTAATCTATACGAGAATTTCTTCCCTAAAACTGCTTATTTGATTTGTTTTTGGTTTTGACCATCCAACGGTATGCACATATTCTATACGAGTGTTTCTCAACCTTTTTAACATGGGGTCTCCATAGAACTGAATAGTGTTGTGTGTACCATGCTCTTTTCTACTATGATTGTTTCCAGTACTATTAAACCAACACTCTTTTCTGGACTTTTTCAACATGGGGGAACCCTTGGAAAAACTTTTAGGTCCTTCCACCTTCTATAATTACTTTATCCACAGCTCACAGTATCTTAGTGTGGGAGTTTTTGGAAAGAATGCCTCTTACATTGCTGGCCAGTGGGAAGAATGTCATCCTTTCAGATAGCCAAAAAGATCTTTAGTGTCAGTTAAACTGACCTAAGTGGCATTATTTACTCATGGAATCTCTAACAACCTGATATACTGAATACTGATCTAACGTGTGTACAAAACCTAAGACTATTCTGTCTTATATGGACATACAAAACTATTAGCATTGTTACTCTGTTAAATAAAACATAAAACCAAAGAATTGGAAACGAAAAGGAAAACTGAGTTAAAGTGCACCTGTGACCCAACTGTGGGTCTTACTATTTAAACACGTTCAATAAGTTGTCACGCACAGAGAGACAGGACCACTAGGGGGCGTATGGAGGTGGTGCAAGCCTTGAGAAAGGCCACGGCACAGAGTCTAAGTGCAGAGTCTCAGGTTTTCTCCAGAGTCTCTGATGGTGAGGATGTTGCTTTGCTGGTTACGGCTAGGTTGGGGTCCTTGGGCACACCAAGGTGGGCAAGCACGGTACCAAATCACCAGGCAGCAGGATAGTCAAGGAAAGCCGGGGTCGAGACAGGCAGCAGGCAAGGGAGGCCAGGTCACACGCCAGGGGTCAATAGCCAGGGAAGCAGGAGAAAGATGGCAATGACACAGGGGCCATTGCAGGCACAGGGAACACTGGAGACACTGAAACAGCAGGAGGCACAGGAGAAGCAGGGAAATCCACAGGCAGACAGGAACAGCCAGGGAAATTGGCTGGGAACCAACAGACTGGACAACGAGGGGTTAACACAGGAGCAGGACATAGGAAACACTTGATTAGGCAGCAGGTGTGCAGGAACTTGTTTACAGAACTAGGGAGCTAGGCACTAGTAACTTGATGCACTAACACAGAATGGAGTCTGAGAGCAAGCTAAATAGCCAGGGCTGGTAAAGGGGCTACTTTCTGATTGGCCAGCGGCATGGACAGAATCGATAAAGCCCAGAAACAGAGGCACTCCCAGCATCAGAACTGCCCACATGCGCAGGAGAGAGATGCCAGTAAAATATTTTTAAAACACATTCACCCAACTATATAGCTGCTTGTAATATGAAGTAACTCATTTTAATAGATCTTGGATGATCTATTTACCAATCCTCCTACTGCTGGGTGAACCTGGAATGATTCAGCTGTGAGCACGTCAAGGCTCAGAGGTATCACATCCTAGCACTCCGACCAGGGAAAAAGGTGATCCAGCTCTGACCTGCTAAAGTAAGGGGTAAAAGGAGACATCAGGGTCCAAAAACACCTGAATTAAGGAAAGCCTAACACCCAATGCCAACACAAAGAAGGGGGGAGGTGTCAGATTGCTGAATTCTAAAGGTCTAAAGTTTAACTGTTGAGTTCCAGCTTTCCAAGCACCCTGTGACAGAGTCATGGTTTGTCACAATCTCTGTCACTATTTCATTTTAGATTAGACTGTTTGACAAGGGAGAGAAGGCTATATTGGGCCTGATTTAATAAAGCTGGCAAAGATAGACTATCATGGGAGAACCTGGGTGATTCAGCAAACCTGGATTTTGGGTCAACCAGGTTCACTCATGATAGTCCATCTCATCCAGTATTAGAGATCATTAATAAATCAGATGTGAAATACAACCAGAAATATACTGAGTGTTATCATTACACATAATAACCCCACACCATGGTCAGAATACAATACTTTTCACATTACTGGTGCTCCTATGATGTCCTAAATCCAGTTTTCTGGCCTCTATACTTTTTCGACCATAGTGAAACATTGTCACATAATATTATTCAGTTTCTACAAACCATGAAACTCAATTTCCATACTATTTTAAAACTTTTAAAGGATTACTTACTTTGCAATTCTGTATTCCAACCCTCTGGCATATGCTCCTATTCTACCTTCACAGCCACTGCTATTGGAGGGTAAGCAGAAAATATGTGTGTAGGAATTCCCTGGGGGTATAATACTGCAGTTTGCTTCATGACCCCCATCTGTCATTTATCAGTAATATTTGTCAGAATGTGATTTTTTTATGGCCTAATATACAGGAAGGGCAAATGCAACCTTATTAGAATATCATACAGAATCTGTGTTTGCTTTCCTGTAGAAGGAGAATGCATTCTTAAAGTGAACCTGTCATGGATTATGCTCCTTCTAATTATGGTAAATAGACCCTGTCACCAACTTTAAAGACGGTAGGCAAAAGCATATAAATTGGGTATTTGGCAAGGTTACCTGCAGTGTTTTACCTCCCATTGACTGGGCCTTACTATACATAGCATTGGCTGAGCCCTACTATACCTGTCATTGACTGAGCCTTACTATACCTCCAATTAACTGAACCTTACCATACATATCCTTAGCTGAGCCCTATGGTACCTGCCATTGACTGAGGCCTACTATACATAATATTGGCTAAATAAAAATTGGCTCTAAATAAGAGGGGTCACAGGACAGCCATCTGTTCCCCTTGTGAACCCCTTCCATCATGTAAACTTAGCATTTTTGTGAGTCCTCCATATCACTTCTTCTAGTAAGTCCCAGGTCTGAGCCTGCTGTAGTGGCTTTTTCTTTTTAATATCAAATACATAGATTCATGTAGGGGCAAAACATTTTTACCAGTACTTTATGAACTCAAACATAGGACTTTTTTTCCTTCCTAATGCCAAAAAAAAGTCTCCAGTTATACTTGGATCATATCAGTAGATGGCGCTGTGTCTCCCTATAAAGTGGGTAACAAACTTTTGTTGTTAGAGACACCAGTTTGGTACAAAAAGACACCACATCATCTACTGATGGGCAAAAATATGCACAAAAGATCATGTAAGAGCAAGTGAATAAAAGCATATAGAAAAATACTTGACCTATAAAAAGTGGGAAAAAAGATATACATTAACAAGCTCATGTAATTTTATTTTTTTCCCTTTCAAATTTTTGTTTTAAAAAATAACACTCCATGGATATATGTATTCATGTTAAATGTTTTACCAGTTCTATTGATATCTGTTTTGAATATTAGCAATGATGGCCACATTTTGTGCACGTGGTTTATACTTGAGTCATTTTCTTGTATTTTTATAAAATAGGTACCTAGGGTCAGTTTATATTTGAGGACAATGATAGCCACCATCCTTCTTGTCAGCACATGAAATGATTGACTTTTTGTACTGCTTCTTCTCTAGCCCTGCTGTACAGGGGCTACAAGGCAGACACCAGGTCTGTTAGTTAGTTAGTATTTGAAGAACAAATGTTACAATGTATTCATGAATATGGAGCTGCATTCATTTCTATCCTTTATATTTCTGTCTGGAGTTTAGCTTTAACTCTCATCTCCCCCAATCACTAATACGTTTGCATGGTCTGCCTATATAAACCACATATCCTAATAATCTAATACTTAATAACAGTTAGCGTGAAGCCTTCCGATAAACTACAAACATTTTCTATTTATTTCTGTTTTGAGCTCCGCTGGGAAAACAAATCATCAATTCACTGAGATCATTTACATGCTGTGCTGCAGCGTACATTATTTTATAATGACAGATCTGGGCTGTGTGTGTAACCTGTCAGGAATAATTATACAGCCCTTCAAAGAACTGCAGTAACCTTGTGTCACGAATCACAGTTTTAATTACGTCGGCCAATTGCCAGGGGACCCCAGCATTGGCTCGGAGAAGAAGCGCAGTCACGGTAAAGCGCGGTCATGGTGCACTGCTTGGTAGATATTGCTTGGTACTAAAAAAATCTTACAAATATATTTTGGAATTTTTTCTATAATAATTGGGTTAAAAGTAATTATTGTGGTCATAAAACTGCTCAAGCTAGTAAGGAAAAAAGGTGGCACCTGTAGGTACTTTTATAAATCCTTAAATCAATCTAAAAATGCCCCTCAGCCCTAAACTCAGGTTGTCCATCACACCAGGTTCCTCATACTTCCCAATAATATGGGAAAGAAGGATGCTACTAACTACAATATAAGGAGGGAAAGGATGCACCCCTACAAAGGCTGACTATGAAGTATTAAGTACAGCCAAAACTTTTGCCAAAAGTTTCCACAGTTATTTTCTAAGGACAAGAACCTTAGTACCCTGTAGAATAGGTTTGGAATGGACTATTGGAGGCCCAGAAAAAACTCTAAGAAAAAGGGGTCACAGGACAGCTATTTGTTTCCTTTGTGAACCCCTTCCATCATGTAAACTATGTATTTTTGTGTCCTCCATATCACTTCCTCTAGTAAGCCCCCAGGTCCCAAGTCTGAGCCTGCTGTATTGTTTGTTTTTTTTTTTTTGGAATATCAAATACATAAATTCATGTAGGGGCAAAAAAAAAAAATTAATAGTACTTTTCAAACATAAGACTTTTCCTTCCTAATGCCAAAAGAAAAAAGTTTCCAGTTATACTTGGATCACATCAGTAGATGGCACTGTGTCTGCCTATAAAGTGGGTAACAAACTCTTGTTGTCAGAGACACCAGTTTGGTACAAAAAGACACCACATCATCTACTCATGGGCAAAAATATGCACAAAAGATCATGTAAGAGCAAGTGATTATAAGCATATTGAAAAATACTTGACCTGTAAAAAGTGGGAAAAAAGATATACCGTACATTAAAGAGCCCATGCGATTTTATTTTTTTCCATTTTAAATTTTTGTTTTAAAAAAATAACACACCATGGGTATATGTATTCATGGTAAATGTTTTACCATTTCTATTGATATCTGTTTTGAATAATAGCAATGATGGCCACATTTTGTGAAATAGGTTAATACTTGAGTAATTTTCCTGTATTTTCTTAAAATAGGTACCTTGGGTCAGTTTATATTTGAGTATGACGACTGCTGTTTTCTGTTTTTTAACAGCTCTCCAAGGCCAAAACATTTGTTTTTATCTTGGATATGGTAGGGAAGTATTGGAACCCTAGTCAGTTTTTGCCTCCAGTGTGTGTGTGTGTGGGGGGGGTGGACTTTAGGCTGTATATACACTTCAAATCATATGATTCTATTCTATTAATAGAAACTACCCTTGCAGAGAAATTGACATTTTTTGGAAAGCTTGGGCAATAATTAGACATACAACATTATCATGGATTCCATATGTACTGTAATTATTATTATACATTTTTTATATAGCACTAACATATTATGCGGCGATGTACAAAGTCCATAGTCATGTCACTAGCTCTCCTTCAAAGGAGCTCACAATCTAATGTCCCTACCATAGTCATATGTCATTATCACAATCTAAGGTCAATTTTTTGGGGGAAGCCAATTAACCTAACTGCATGTTTTTTTAATGTTGGCCAAAACCAGAGTACCCAGAGGAAACCCACGCAAACACGGGGAGAACCTGCAAACTCCATGCAGATTGTGCCCTGGCCAAGATTTAAACCTGGGACCCAGCGCTACAAAGGTCAGTGTACTAACCACTGAGCTACCGTACTATAATGTAGAAGCTCCAATAGGTTACAATTCCAGTAGTGACTCAGCTCTTGGTAGGCAGATCAGAATAAACAAAATGTTGTGAGCTGGGCGCTGTTACAAGGGTTGATACAAACTACGATTTGGTGAATTATCTTTACAACAAGAAATACTTACGTGTACTTTTCATGCTTCGATGACCCTTGAATGGTCCTATCATGGAATATTTGGGAATCAGCACTGCTGGGATCTCTGGAAGACATTATTATTTTTTAGTAAGTGCAAATTATAGTTTTTGCTTTTAAATCAACTAATAAATGACAATCACTTTTAGGAACTCTACAAACTGTATAGCTAAAAATACACACATTAATAAACACACATACTGTGATAGTGACAACAAACAGCTCACATGCCAGCAGAAAGCAATGTAGTTCAAGTAGTGAGCTCTGTAATGTGCAGCCCACCAGCAGAAGGCTGCACAATGTTTGCTGTAATATATATTGCACTTGCACATAATCCAGTAAAATGAGCCCCAGTTACAGCAGAAAGCAGTCATATGGATGGATTTTACCTTTCTTTTGATTTCCAATAGATCTTTTGCTTCTAAAATGAATCTAGAGGTAAACCAATCACAACCTAACAGTTCATTTTCCGTCTAATTCCACTGAATCAATAATAAAGCTGACCAATGAGCTTTGCTTATTGGAGAGTTATAGCTTTGACTCAGAAAAATGTGTTGGACCTATGCAGAGATATCACTGCTTCCACACAAAGAATAAGGATCCTTCTATACAGCAATGGTGGGCAGGGGCAGCCTTTTCTAATCATGGTCACTTTATGAATCAACTAAAATTCCCCCCCCCCAGTGACAAAGCCCCTTTCCCAACATTACCCCAGCGATAGACCTTCCCAGTGACAAACCCCTTTACTAACATTACCTAGGTGATAGACCCCTCAGTGACAAACCTCTTTTAACAACATTACCCCAGCTATAGACCCCTCATGACCAACCCTCTTTCCTAACATTACCCCAGCGATAGACTCCTCAGTGACAAACCCCCTTTACTAACTATACGCCAGTGATAGACCCCCAGTGACAAACCCCTTTTCTTAACATTACCACAGCGATAGACCCCCCAGTGGCAAACCCCCTTTTTCTAACATTACCCCAGCTATAGGCCCCCCAGTGACAACCCCCCTTTTCTAACATTACCCCAGCTATAGACCCCCTAGTGACAAATTCCCTTTTCAATGATTACCCCAGCAAAAGACCCCCCAGTTGCAAACCCCCTTTTTTAACATTACCCCAGCGATAGACCCTTCAGAGACAAACCCCCTTTCCTAACATTACCCCAGCTATAGACCCCCAGTGACAAACCCCTTTTCCTAACATTACCCTAGTGATAGACCCCTCAGTGACAAACACCCTTTTCTAACATTACCCCAGCAAAAGACCCCCCAGTTGCAAACCCCCTTTCTTAACATTACCCCAGCGATAGACCCCTCAGAGACAAACCCCCTTTCCTAACATTACCCCACCTATAGACCCCCTAGTGACAAATGGCCTTTTCTATGATTACCCCAGCCATAGACCTCCCAGTGGCAAACCCCCTTTCTTAACATTACCCCAGCGATAGACCCCCCAGTGACAAACCCCCTTTCCTAACATTACCCTAGTGATAGACCCCTCAGTGACAAACATCCTTTTCTAACATTACCCCAGCAAAAGACCCCCCAGTTGCAAACCCCCTTTTCTAACATTACCCCAGCTATAGACCCCCCAGTGACAAACGCCCTTTTCTAACATTACCCCAGCGATAGACCCCTCAGTGACAAACACCCTTTACTAACATTACCCTAGTGATAGACCCCCCCCCCAGTGACAAACCCCCTCAAAGGCATAACCAAAGTGATAGACCCCTTAATGATAGACCCCCACAGTAACATTACCCCAGGGATAGACCCCTCGGTGACTAACCCCCTCAGTGACTTCCAATAAGGACACACCCTGAATGACAGACTCTGGGTCCTTAATCACAAACTGTTCTCTCCCTTCTCCTGAAATGCAAAGCATTTTTCAGTTACGACATGTCACCCAATCTGGCACCTGTTCAGTGTGAGATCAGGTTGCTTAGCCAGAAAAAGAATACACAAGATGGCAGCGACTGGCACGTCCTCTGGACCGAGACGAAGGAGAATTTCAGGACGGTGTGGGACCTAATCCTGGAAAGGTATGGAGGGATCAGGGGATTTGCAGCAGTAAAGGTAAGTAGCAATTTTTATTTTTATTTTCAGTACAGTTTGGTTTTAAGCAATCCAAATTTATCCAGGTCCAACCCCTAACCCTGAAATGGCCAATAGAGCGGCATCACATAGAAATGGCCAATCCTCTGCTCTCCCCTCCTAATTCACAGACATCTGATTGGTTTAGAATGTGCTCCTCCCCTTTCCAGTCCCAATGCTGGTTTGCAGAGTATTTTGGGAAGCTGATAAGAAGACAGATGTCAGTTATTCTATTAAAAAATTTTAAGTTTTCCTATTAATAGATAAATTGATTATTTTTTTCTAATTTTCTATCTGCCTGTAGTAAGCCATTGGTGAAATTTCTGTTCTACAATCCTGGAAAAAAATTAATGACATTCAAACAAGTGGGCCACACCGGGGTAAAAAATAGACTCAAGTAGGTCAGTGCACCCTCACACAGCGTGCTCCTCCAGCGCCGGCCCCTGATAAGCAGCATAACAAGCTGACTGAGAGAACTGACTAATTTACAATAGATAGAAAATGAACAGGCGCTGGGGCTGACAGCAGCTGTTTGTGGCTGATTTTGCAAAGACCGCCAGCTATACATTTAAATGAGAATGTCTTTTATGTTGATGCAGTGATACACATCTGCTCTGTAGCTGGCAGCCATTAATAAATAGGGCATGACTTTGTCATCTGAAGTCAATGAGCTGTGCACTAGGAAACAGCAGTCCTAAAAGGAAAACTAAGGCAAGCAAAATGATCTTTATAACTTCTAGGCAAACCATTTGTTAATTAAATGTTATCACAAAATTCTTTAAAGAAGATGTAGAGTCACAGTCCTAACATTAAAAAATAATAATGAGAAATAGGCACATAATTATATAAAAGTATTATACTGTACTGGATTTTTAAAAAAATGTTCTTGGGGGTTTTCACTATTTCTGGATGAACACTAGAGGGCAGCAACGTGGCTGCATTGTCAGCCTCCTGTCAATATAAAAAACTCCATGTCCAATGCATTGTGTATTATGGATGTGGGTGTCACATTTTTAGTCTCAGCTCTTTAGAGAAGAATAGGTGGCTACAAATGAAGACATTCTGAATGGAGCATGAATTGTAGCCACAGACATGAATATGCAGCTCTCTGCAAATTTTAAAAAAGGATTCTTAGAGACTAAATGAACACATATTATTGAAAATAGAAGAAGAAAACTGTTAGCCTGATTTCTTTAAGCTTTCCAAGACTGAAGAAGGTAGACTTTTATGGGTAAACCTGGGATTCACAATTTGTTGGTAAATGTTTTCAATCCTTGACCTGATCACTCAGGTTCACCCATGAAAGTGTATCATCTTCAGTCTTGGAGAGCTATAATAAATTAGTTATCTGTTGAGAGATCTGTTGCTCATTTCCTGTATTCTCTGATACACTTATCACCTGAATAGAAAGTTAAGAAAATGATCCCCAACGGAGTCATCGAGAGCAATACTAATCAAAAAAGGTTAAAACCCTTTTTTTGCCCTTCTCATCTGTAAGGGTGCTGTTCTTACCACTGTGCTAAAAGAGGCTTACTTACATCTTCTTCTGAAGTTCCTAGGGGGTGGATCTTTGACAGCCTGTGCTCAGTGGGGGTGGGTTAAATAGCATGTTATACTATTTAACATAAATCACTGAGGACATCTAGTGGTGGAAAAAATGACTGCAAGGAACAGTTACAAATTTAAATGATGCTACAAAACTTTCTTTTATTTTATCTTTTAATGGGCTGTTGATATTTATGTATACAATTTTGCTGGGGTTTTGCCTTACAGCAACTGCCACCACATTTTGAAAGAACTTTCAGAAATAAATACATTTAGTACCTTTTTGTAGACTTTGTTGCTGAAAAAAGCAATACATTCACTCTTTTGCTGACCCTTTGCTTTCTATCAGTCCAGGCTCGCTCTACATATTCTACATCTCTTGGGAATAAATAAAAAACATAATAAGTAAGTTTTGGTGTCTGCATTTGTAGATTAGGGGCTTCTTGAAGCTGGGCTGCTTTAGACATATGGATAAATGGATGCGTTTTATGTACTTAGCAGGCTAGATATTAATGTGGATGTTAACAAATGTCAGTTTACTTTCTCATTAATAAATCACAAACTTTAGAAGAAGTGTAAATCCTCATTTGTGGACCCGGCAGGAAGTAAATAGCTCATTTGTAATGGGATGTAATACAGAATCACCATACATGAAACAATTTTAACTCTTTGTGGCTGAAGTCATATGTAATATCCCTACCATAGTCATATGTCATCATGACAGTCTAAGGACAAATTTTGAGGGAAAGACAATTAACTTATTTGCATGTTTATGGATGGGGGAGGAAACTCACACAGACACAAGGTGAACATACAAACTCCATGCAGATAGTGTCCTGGTCAAGATTCAAACCTGGGACCTATCGCTGCAAAGGTGAGAGTGCTAACCACTGAGCCAACCTTGCTGTTGGGTAAAGGTGAGATTCAGACCTTCCAGCACCTTGCCAGTCACTGGTCTTAAGGAACTGGTGTTTGCAGATTTTACAGAGAGTGAGACTTAAGCACACATACAGCTGCCCCCATTCATTTTGTATGGGGCTCCATGGTTATAAGTAATATTTAGTTTCCCCCTGAGGCAGTGGTTCACTAAAATGAGAAAGTGGTAACTATACTGAAACCTCATTGCTAGTCTGAACACAATGGAAGGTGCAAGTTCTATGCCTGTAATTGTGATAATAAATGTAGCAACTCAACTATAGCCACCCATAGGTAATAAATTAAGTTTTAATGAGAGGCTTAGTAACCCACACTGATGCCTGCTATCAAATGTTCAAACCCTGGGATATTAGGAAACAGCACACTAGTTGGTTCTAGTAAATGGCTGAAAAACTGCGTGTTGCCACAAACTGGTTGCCACTGTAGCTATATAGGAACCAACTACAGCCTGATTGCTGGAACATTCCTTCATTGCAGCACCTTACCCTGCAGGGATCGGGGAGCTTTCAGCAATTCTCAGCATTGTTGCAGTTCTGGTAATCTTTAGCGATAATCAAATCAGCACAATCAACTAATACCCAGATCCTGATTTGCATATAGCCATTAAAACTATACAATTAAAGAATCCAAGCAATCATAATTTATGCATTGTTGATTAGATTTTTCTGCAGATTAGCCACATCTTCATTATATATTCATAAATATAACAAAAAATGCATCACTCACCCCTGAAAGTGTTACTAAACTGCAACAGAGAAAAATCAGGTCTCCCCTGCAAGACTGGGCTGTGTTGTGTATGTGAAGCTGTTTGCATATAGTTTTGCTTTAAAATTAAAATAAATAAAAAAAAACTTTGGCACCAGGCAAATCCTATATTGCAGAAGGGAGGTGCAATAAAATAATCACTTGCCTGATCAATGCAATTTTTATTTAACACACCTGTCCATGCTACATCATGGATGGCATCATCCTAATCCGACTTTCTTCCAGATGTTGGATCTTCATCCATTTTAATTGGCCAGGCCGGGATAACATAATTCCCACTCATGCTTGCTTGGGGGAGCTCATTCAGTCCCACCAGCCCTGGAGGAACCTGGAATACCCAGCAAATCCTATGCTGAGCTATACATGAGCAATTCAATTTTATAGAAGAAAACTGCAGATAGGTAAGTATATTTTATTACAGAAGGGACTGCAATAAAATCCTGCCTGCTCGCAATTTTTTAAATGTGGATCAATACCACTTTAATGTTTAGAAGAGATTTTGGAAAAGCTGTAACAGGACAGCCTATAAAAGGAATTCATCTGCAACTATGTAAGCATTAAAAATGAAAGTAAAGAATTTTTATTTTTTATCTAGAGAGGTAGCAAGGTCCCAAAATATGTGTTCTCTTATAGTGATTGTTGGCAAGCCTTAGGTTTGAGTAACATGTAAGAAGGAGTAAAAGAATTGCTCTTTGTGGCAACATTCAGTGGTTTATAAAATAAGTGTATTTAGCATACTAAACTATACAAAGCTCAACTGAGTTAGAAAAGAACATATCTTTTAGGCTATACAGAGCTCAACTGAGTTAAGCATTAGTACATGATATGGCTTTCTGTCAAAATGATACAATAATATCTAAGAATGAAAATAAAGCATGGGATTTTCTTCTAACCCAACACATTTCGCCGTATTGCTTCTTCAGGGTTGAATAGAGACCAAATTGAGATTTCTGAGAAATAGGAATTGCTTGACAGCTCTAGCTGATGTAGATATTTGGGTGAGAATTTAGTATGTACAAATAATTGGTACTGGAGAAAGGAAGAACTTAAGGAGGATTATTAGCAAACTTGTAGGGTTGTGGATGTTGTTGGTGATGAAAAAGGAATGCTCACTACATACAATGGCTGGGTCTCAGTTGATGCTAAAGGGATTTTTATTTTTAAAAATAATAATAATACATTTATATTTTTATTTTTGAATAAAGTAGGGAAGAGTTCAATCTTCCGTTCACTTTTATATTGCTGTTTGTGTCCCCACTATAAAAATTTATAAAGGTAGTTCCCGAGTTTAGGACATCCGACATACGGACGACTCCTAGATACAAACTAGATCCCTGCTCACTTATGTGCAAGACGGAGGCTTGATGGGTGAGGGGCAGTTTGCATGACTTACAGAAGAAGTCTTTTGCTGAGGTTGTGGGTGATGTTAAGCAAAGCCATCGCCGAAGTTTCGCCATCAGGCTTCTTCAGAAAGACATTCCAAGAAGTCATGCTGACTCTCCAAGAGCATTATACATCAACGCACAATAGTTATTCAAAGTTCTAAATCATTATCAAATCCAAAACTTGACACCTTTTTTGCACATAGCAGATTCTCAGATTAAATTTCAAATAGTGTGCAATCTATCATTTTATGGGAAATGCTATTCACCATGTAATGTATGTAAAAATAATAAAATGTAATATAAACAATACTTAGTGGTCACAGGAATAGGATTCAACTTTCAATTCATGCAAGTCACATAAGTACATGTGGACTTCTAATTACATGTGGAGTTACATTACATGTGGAGACTTCTAATACCGCTTTCCTGTGCAAGACTGTAGAGCCAGTGTCTGCACATGTGACAACCGCGGGCAGTGGGTGGTACTAATATCAGCCACTATTGCCCCTATTCATTTGTAATGGGGTTGTATTGTCCCTGTGAAGCAGCAGTTCCTGGTGTGGGGAAGCAGTAAAGGCACCACAACCTACTAATTCTGATCATGATTAACATACACATATAACCCATAAACAAAAAGATAAATCTGAATTGAAACAAAAACCAAACATACCATAAAAACTAATACAAGAAACATCATTAAAGTTGTAAGATTGATTAATTTTTTCATTTTCACTCACCTTGTCCTAATGACATTTTTATAAGATGAGATTTCTCTTGTTTAAGGACAAATTAAATTATTCTCCTTTTATTGCAGGTGAATGCATTCCATTGCTATACAATGCAGTCTGATTCCCCAGCACACACAGGGTGTGGTAACAAAGTGTATCATCCCCATAACAACTGAAGTACACACAATGCCGCTCCAGATACACACTGTGATATAGAAAATACACAAGCAGCTTTTATTCCAAATATAAAACAGGGAAATATTCCAAGAGCTGAGCTGCTTACTGACTTATTTACTGACTGATGCACACAATGGATTTTGTAACTTTGTAACTTTTTGAGAAACAAATTTAATTATAAATGTCAAGAAGTTTATTGCTTGGTTTTCTACAGAGATTTGAGCTTTTTTGCAACATGACTTTATTTAGATGTATACAGGGGCTTTGATTTTTGTCGGTCAAATGAACATTTGTCATCATCTAAAATTTGTGATCCGTCATACTGGATCATTCAATAACCAGTACCAGATATTGCTGTTGTTTCCAATTGACAAGGGTGGGTGCAGGGTTTTAAATTCTGCCTGTCCCTTCCTTCTATTTGGAATAAACGGCACTCATTGGACCCCGATTTATTAAAGCTCTCCGGGGCTGGAGAGGATACACTTTTATCAGTGATCCTGTGTGATCCAGCAAACCTGGAATGGATCTTGTCCAGGATTCAAAACGTTAGCTAGCAAATGATTTTTTAAAAATCCATTGCATGTTTTCTGAATCACCCAGCTTCATTTCTGAAAGTGTATTTCAAAAACCTGTCCCAATAGGATGGTATTCAAAGTCATTTGCTACTTGCTAGCAAATGTTTTCAATCCTGCACCAGACCCAATCCAGGTTTGCTGGATCAGCCCAGCTTCACTTATAAAAGTGAATCCTTTCCAGCCCTGGAGAGCTTTAATAAATCAGGGCCATTTTTCCTGTTATTGGCAGAAATGATCACTATTGTTTCCAAGAACTATAGACGTTCAATGGATGTCAGATGATTGTATCTGGAAAGGATCTTTTGTGATGAATCCATTCTGCTCATTGGATAGATGAAGGGAATAATAAGCAAGTAGCACCCATCTGTGCTCTTCTCCATAGGACTGCATAGTGGTTGTTCTCAATTGGTCATTCATCAATCCACCATATCAGAATAAAGAATAATGTTGGAGAACCGCTGTACAGATTTTCCCATAGGCACAACTGTTCATTTTGGGCAACAATCGCCTGACGTGTGTAGCTTATGCTTGCATGTCTGGGGTCTTCAAACTTTGGGTGCGTATACCCATCAAATTATTCTCACGTGAGATGAACAGTCGTACTTTCCTCGGACTAAAATCTGGCAGGTGTACAGCGGTAGCTTAACGTAATTTATTGATTCATCCTGGTGAATCAATGAACGACCGATTAGGAACGATTGCTGTGTATTTCAATGGAGGAGAGAACAGCAGGGTGCCACTTGCTCATCCTCTCCCCTCCCTTTTTATTAGAAGAGTACAGAGGTCCCTCGATGTAATTCATTGATTGAATTTATTCTGGTGGATCAATGAATGACCGATTGGGGACAACTGTTGTGTATGTCAATGGAGGAGAGAACAGCCGGGTTCCGCACACTCATCCTCCCGTTCTCCATAGAAAAGAACAAGCACTGTGTGTACAACTCTCCTTCATTCATCTGTCACTGGAAAAGATAATGAAAGATAATTTCCAGCGACAATTATCCCAAATGTTTAAGGGCCCATGCACTGTTTTGCATTGTTTAGTGGGGGCTACACTGGGATTTTAGTATTTTGAATAATGTGTTTCTTTGTTTCTTGTTCTCTTTCCTCTCTTTTTCTTTTAGTAGCTCCCTACAATCTCAGTATTTGAATAGCCAACATCAATTAATGTTTCCTTTTTCCTTTAACAATTATAAAAGATGAATAGGATGATAGAAATAAAATCTGATGACATGAGGTTACTGTGTGATGCATCTGTGATCCTTGTGCTCATAGTAACATTATTACCATATGTTACACAATCATTAATGTTTAATCTCTTGTCTTCTCCAGTACTTGAAATGTTTCCCATCCCCCCATCATGAAAGCCTTGATTATAATTGTTTACCATCAGCTTCATGATTATGTTTGATTGAACATGATGGAGGAGATACACAGACTTCATATTCAGAGAAAAACTCAATTAAATGCTCGGAATTATTTAATGCATCCTCTAAGCCAGTGTTTGTCAACCAGGGTTCACTGAAGCCATACGGTCCTCTAGAGAGCAATTTGTACCTCTCAGATCAGTTTAAGTAACCCCAATGACCTTTTTGGCTATCTGTAGGAGTGATATTCTTCCCAAAGGCCAGCAATGTAAGAGGAATTCATCCCACTGACCACCACACTAATACACTGTGAGCTGTGGTTATAGTAATTATAAAAGGAGTCCCCTAAAGACCTCAAAATTTAAATCAGGGGCCCCCTTTGGAAAAAAAATCCAGAAATACTAAGCATTTTCCAGTCAAACTGAACAATAGGCAACAACTCTAATGCTGAGCAGAATAAATAAATATTTAATACTTAAAATATTTTATCAGGAAACTCCATAACTCTAACCTTTGTACATTTGAGAATTAGCAGGAAATATGTTGTAAAATAAACATACACTGAGCTCAGTAGCTGCAGCCATCGTGGAGCAATTACTCCACAATGCAGAAGCACTGAAGCTATCATACCATCATTTACTCAGCAGCTCATCTTACCCAGCCTATTACTGGGGACATGACACCTATATTTTTAACTTGCCCTGCCCTTTACCCCCGCACATTAAGTCTTATACCTACCTGCTCCCATCCAACAAGATATCGCAATGATGCTGCAGAGTTGACAATCAAATTCTTCGGGGGGTCAGGTAAACTCCCCCCGAGTGTATACTTTATCAAGTGTATACTTTGATATGACTTTTATTTCTCTATAACATATAAACGGTCTGGTTCTGTAGTCTTCTAAGATAACTGTAAACAATATAACTGATAAGCAACCATATCATAAGATTTCTAGGCGAGATCCACACAGACCAAAAATGGTCCAAATAGGAGAAGTTCATTGTCAGGGTGTACATACCCTTTTATTGGTGGCTGCCAGATGTTTCTCATTCAGTTGACTTGTTTCCTCTTTCGTGTTTCTAAATTTCCCTCACGTGTGGATCTTATCGATATGATTTCTTTGTGTTTGATAATCGTTTTACGGAGCAATTTATTTCTTTTTTGAATTACTCATGCTGGATAATAGGTTGCTATGAATAATTCTTGGTATTATGTTCTTACAAAGGATAATGATATGCAACATGATTGGAGGGGATTAGGAGGAATTTTAGCATTTGTATCCGGGGCCTAAGAACATCCGAGGGCTTCCTTTTTTTCCTCCATGTGATGACTTTCATGGTCAGTGGGCCAATCCAAAAGTGGCCACCTTCAGCCACCATAAGTTCCCTTTATTCCTTGTCTCACCACTTTGTGATGACCTCCATGGCCAGAGTGCCCATCCACCTTCAGACACCATAAATTCTCTTTATTCCTTGTCTCACCACCTTGTGTTGACCTCCATGGCCAGAGGGCCCATTCACCAGTGGTTACACAGCAGCCACCATAAGTTCCCCTCATTCCCTGTCTTACCACCTTGTGATGACCTCCATGGCCAGAGGTCCCATCCACCAGTGGTTACACAGCAGCCACCATAAGCTCCCCTCATTCCCTGTCTTACCACCTTGTGATGACCTCTATGGCCAGAGGTCCCATCCACCTGCAGCCACCATAAGTTACCTTTTTTCCCTGTCTTACCACCT
>NC_092861.1:143127511-143131494 GCF_032062135.1 Pyxicephalus adspersus
TTTTGACAGTTGGCCACTAGGTGGTAGAACGAGTCATCATTTTATTAGGGGACCTGTAGAAAAGTCCGACCATCAAGTTCGCCATTAGCGAATTTCAGAGAAATTGACTGGGTGAATAATTTATAACTAGAACACATAGTTTCATTGGATTAGGTTTTAATAAAAAAAGACTTTGTTTACAATATTACCAAAAAAAATTACATATTTTTATATTTTACCTGTATACAGTATGTGCTATAAATCTATTTTTTGATGCAAGAAAAGGAAAACATTTTTTATACTTTTTTTTATATATACAGCCAGTGATGAGACATATAGTATAGTATGGAGTATAGTGTGGAGTATATAAATCACCAATGTTAAATAAGTGAAATCTAGCAATAAATAATTCATAAACAGTCCAGCGGTTGTTGCTTCCGTTCCATCTGTTTGTATTGCCAGTATGTACTGAATTATACATCCATATAGCGTTATAAAACACAGAAACATATAAAATATATATATGGAAGATCTCCATGGATCTAAAGATAAAAAGAAGGATGTCTGTGATATTTATATTTTGAAGATGTAATATATGGCAGGCAGTGCTCTGTAAGTAAAGCACAAAGTTTTGCCATTTGGTGTAATATATTAATGGATGATATATAAATATGTAAAGTGCTGTTTGCAGTGTTATTTATCTTGTGCATTAAGGGTTGTGGGAAGAAAAAATCTTTGCATTAGGGTTGATGTTCAGTGTGTAATTAAATGCTCTCTTTGCACCATATACTGGTCTTTCTGTATACATAGGAAGGGGCGCTATATGAAGAATACATAGATCAGTGATCTTTTTTAACATGGGGGAACCCTTAGCATAACTTTCAGGTCTTCAGGAAACCCCCTTCTTTTAGTGATCGTATTGTGATGGTCAGTTAGAAGAATTCCTCTTACATTGCTGGCCATTGGGAAGAACGTCACCCTTACAGATAGCCAAAAAAATCATTGGGGTCCCTTACACTGACCTGAGAGATCAATACTGCTCATTGCTTAAGGAACCCCTAGAAACCTCTGGAGGAACCCTAGGGTGCTATGGAACCTTTGTTAAGAAACACTGATTTGTCAGATATTACTTTGTACTTCCTGCTGATTAGAATTCACCTGTCTAATTGGGTTGGGTTAATTAGCACTTAATCAGGCAACAAATGGGCAATTCCAATCAGAGTTCACCCAAAATATTAGGTAAACATCTGTTTGGGTGTCTTAGTTTTCAATAGATTGGGTTGCATTAGATTCAATGGGCCTGATTTATTAAAGCTTTCCAATACTGGGGAAGATACACTATCATGTGTGAACCTGGGTGATCCAACAAACCTGCAATGGAGTTCTTAAAAATAATTCATTATTAGTTGGCAAAGGTTTCCATTCATGGACCAGAGCCATTCTAGGTTTGCTGGATCACCCAGATCTTCTCCAGGCTTGGAGAGCTTTATTACACATTATTTGGACACAATGGATCTGATTAAATAAAGCTCTCCAAGGTTAGGAAAGATACACTTTCATTAGTAAAGCTGGGTGATCCAGCAAACCAGGAATGGATATTGACCAGGATTAAAAACATTTGCTAACAAATAGCAAGTGACTTTTAAGAAGTCTATTTCAGGTTTGCTGGATCACCCAGCTTTACTGATGAAAGTCTATCTTCTCCAGCCCTGGAGAGGTTTAATATATCAGGCCCAATGTTCTTATTGAAGATGCCATCTAATACGTTGGAAATATCACACAATGTATATACTTACGTGTATGTTTTTAATATAGAGGGGCTTTTATTGTCAGTTTTGTGAAGCTTTTTTTATTGTTACTGAAATGATTGCAGATTTCTGTCTATGGATATAAAAAGAAGCTGCCCATTAGGGGTATTAGGTAGTGACTGTGCTGAGAAAAGAATCAGCTAGGAGGCGCTAGAGAGATAAGTATTGGTGAATCAGGGGGGTGGCTGTACACACATTGTCCAATCAGTGTAAACGTATTCAACACATTCTATCTATAAAATAACCTACAAAACATTTCCAATGGAACATTTACATTACAAATTGGTAAAGCGAATGTTTTTTCTTGAATAATAAAACAATAAAGGGGTCATTCAGAAGGATCAGCAGGTTCCAAGCTTTATTTCTGTCCCATGCATTTTCATGTATCTCCTTCAATATCCAAAGCCTTCCTCTCACCATGTAATTCATGATTATGACCGGAGAGCAGCAGAATGTAATTCAATTATATAACCAAAGATTCTCTCCCAAAAGAATTAGGACCTGAAGGTCACAACGCCCTCGGTAAACATTTCCTAGTAAGGACCGCATGTTATAAGGGATAGCCGAGCAGAGAACTAAGAGTAACAGAGCCAAGTCATCCTAACGGTGCTAAAAATAATGACGGTACATTATTTATCCAAACACACAGTAAGGATGGAAACAACATTAAAAGCCCAACTCAAAACAAAATTGAAACAATCAAAATTCTAATAGCAATCAGGTTGATAAGTGAATACAAATATGTTTGGAAGCAAAGTGGTGGACGGAATTTTTGCCAAATGTTTTTGCACACTGCACTACAGCTATTTCCTTTCATTTACAAATTCAGCCAGTAGAGGGAGTCAGTCGGATGTGACACCCAAAGTAACATGAACAATGGATTGTAAGCTCTTCGGAGCAGGGTTCTCTCCTCCTCATGTGTCACTGTCTGTCTCTGTCATTTGCAACGCCCATATAATGTACAGCGCTGCGTAATATGTTGGCACTATATAAATCCTGTTTATTATTAAGAAAAATAATAATATTATTAGAAATCGCACACGTTCCCTGCATTATAGGGGAAGCAAAGTGTTGAGTCATTGTGGGAAAGCATATTTATTTGTACATTGTGTCAACGTTTGTTTTGTCACACATTAAAATGCATTGCAAAAGGAGTGCTACTCATTTTATATTGCTTGTCATTGTACAGAAACAAACAGAAGAAATATACATGCAGCAATTTTTCCATTGTAGTGGACCATAACCCATAGTAGTGCATTTCATATACATTGGAGTTGTGTTGCCTTAGTCTAACCTTTCTAAACTTTTTTTACTATTGAGGAACCCTTGAAATACTGTTCAGGTCGTGGGGAACCCCAACCTAAATCATAGTAGGTCAATAGTAAAAATACAATGCATATTGGTGGTGAGTGGAAAGAATGTCCCCCTTACAGATATCTAAGAAGGGCTTTGGTGCCGCCATGCTACTGTACTGTAAGTGACACTGACCATACAACTATGAGCTGCCCATAACATGTCAGGGTAATATTATTATTATACTGTATTTATATATCGCCTACATATTATTCAGTGCTGTACATTAAATAGGGGTTGCAGATGAGACAGATACAATAAATGGCACAGAAAGAGGAGAGGACCCTGCCCAGAGGAGCTTACAATCTAAAAGGTGGGGCAGTAGCACACAATAGGAGGCGTTAATCACCTAAAGCTCAAGGAAGCCTTAGTAAACCATGGAGGAACCTAGTTGAGAATGGCTGCCTTAGGCTATTGGATGTCATGAAAAATTAATTGCAACAAAATACTAATATATGGAACATTGGATGTATGGAATATGGAAGAGGTCCTCATAATTTACTTTACTAATTAAATCTTGAATTTTTATAATAATAAGCAAATGGAAATTTCATCAAATAAAGATCTTAAATTAAAAAAAAAAATTTGTAGTCAATACAGAAATGTAATTTGTGATCATAATGGATCCTGATAGGGACAAATAAAATTTATATTTGGTTGACATTTTAACCAAAACAATTGTATTCAATGTAAATTCAGTAAACCCCAAGTCATGCATGTTGCATAGCATAAGGAAAGGTTAAAGCCCATTACTTTCTGCCATCTGTGCTCCCTGGGGAGATTTCCTTTTACATTTCCTTTATATCCTTTCCTGGAGACATAAAGTGAAGATAATTCCTCTCT
>NC_092861.1:143132678-143158298 GCF_032062135.1 Pyxicephalus adspersus
GAAAAAACATTCACAGAGTAAGCCAATGACATTTTTATTTTCCCTTTTAAATTAAGGCTTTTGAAATTGATATGTTTATTCACACCATGGATATATTTTTTCATATTATTTTAATAGCAGTTCTGTTGATTACTGTTTTGAATTTTAGCAGCAACAGCCCTATTTATTACTCTAAGTTTATACTGCAAAATAAGCACTTTCCTGTATTTTCAGACAAAAAAAGGAAAAGCACCTTGGTTTACATTTGGATTGGTTTATATTCGAGTATATATTTTGAGAGAATAGAGAGAAGAAGGGGGAGAGAAGGGGTGCTTATATTCAAGGTTCTTGATATAATTTACATTTTAGATACCTCTTTTCTCCCTCTCCTTCTCTCAATTACCATATATACTCAAATATAAACCAATTCTGGGTGGAATTCTGGGAAAATCAGGGATCAATCCATACAAGCAGTAAAACATTTTTTTGGGGTATTTCCATTCACCATTAGTGTACAGAACACTTCCAGCTTGCCATATTGCATTTATTTTTAATATGTTTTGCAGAAAGAAATGAAAATATATAGAGATGTCTTTTTGTAGTATTTGTATCTAATCTAGTAAAATCAAAGAATAGTAGATTATAAAAAGTAAGTATTGCTCCATATCATACAGCAGAGAATATTAGGCTTGGCTATAGAATTAGGAAGAGAGCATGCCATGTTAGCTAGCAATCTGCTACTAATAAGGGACAATTGCTCTCAGCAAAGCAATTGATACTTTTGAACCAAACTACACGGTAGGAGAAATTCATAATGAATTGAACACAGCTGTATCATTTCACAATTGTTTATGGTTGATTAGAGGTTCCTGATGCTGTTTTGTCTGATTTAGAATTGTCTGCTTTGCTTTGTATGGAAGCCAGCACAGCTACTAATCCCATAATTAGTCAAACTTTAGTGTCCCTTTAAGACCATTGACTCCCAACAACCATGACCACTTCTTGGAAATGCATGTTCCCTGGCTGCTTCTTAGGATATAAAAAGCCTATAAATCTTATGTAACATTAAAATATAAACATAAAAACATATAAAATCTATATAAAGGATAACATGTTTGTGTAATTTTAAATGTCAATATTGTCATCTTAATCTTTCATTAAAGTATACCTGATAATCCACCCATGATGGTTCATATGGTTCAGGTGATAGCACTTTGTTTTCTACTTGCAGCTGTTTTCTATCTTTTAATGAGACCTAAAGTGGTACTTTCACTAAGAAAAACAATTCACTTACCTTTACTTGTGAAAAGCCCTTTATCCATGCATAAGCCGAGCCCAGCATGTTCCTCACCATATTGGCTTCCTACTTTATTCCATCCAATGCCGCCATCTTCTTTTTTTTAGGTTTTTGCAGACAACACCCGATTGCATTTCACAAGCATGAGATCGGGTAACATGTCTTCCTCCAAATGTAAAAAACACTGTTAGCCGATCTCACGTATGAATATTGTTTTCTTTTATATTTGAGAAAAGTCCCTCGTTGATACATTCCCAGGATCAAAGAAGGAGCAACCTCCTGGGATATGTGACGCAAGTATCTCAGGAGGCTGTCGGTTTTCTCTTCAGTTTTGGAAGGGGACCATGCCAAAAAAGTTAATAAAAAATAAAAAAAATAGCCTGTATAGGATAGTAACCCTTTTACAATACTTTGAAAAATGATCAAAATGTGATGATAGGTGTCAGGCTTGGGGAGAAAGGGCCATTAGGGAGCACTACGGCTTGCACAAAGGTGGTGTGAGCCCTGAGAAGGGCCAAGGTGCAGAGTCTAAGCAGTAACCAGGACTTCTCCAGAGCCTCTAGTGGGGAGGATGTTGCAATGCTGGTTACTGCCAGGTTGCGGTCCTTCGGCACACCAGGGTGGTCAGGAAGGTTCATGGTATCAAATCGCTAAGCAGAAGAATTGTCAAGGAAGGCCGGGGTCAAGGCAGGCAGCAAGCAAGAGAGGTCATGTCAAAAGCCAGGGGTTAAATACCAGGGATCCAGGAAATAGACACCAGTGACACAGGGGCCACTGAGGACACAGGGAACACAGGAGACACTGGAAGCAACAGGAGGCACAGGTGACACAGGAATAACCACAGACAGAGAGGTACACTGGACTAACACAGGGAATTGGCTGGGAAACCACAAACCGGGCAACAAGGGGTTAACACAGGAGCTGGACAGGGAGAGCACTGAATTAAAAAGCATCTGTAGAGGAAACGTTCAGCAGAGCTAGGAGGCTCGTCACTCGTGGAGACACGATGCACTAACGCTGAGTGCTGTGTCTTAGCTAGCTAAATAGCGTGTGATGATGAAAAAGCTATTTCCCGATTGGCGGGTGGAATGTGCGAAACTGATATAGTTTGTGAGAGCAGGCACCTCTGGGGTCAGTACTGCCCTCATGCGCAGGAGGGAGGCGCCTGGGCTTTAGTGAGGGAGAGGTAAGTGTGACAAATACACAGCATTCTAGCTCCCTGTAGCCTCTGCCTTTTGCCAACTGGGGCATTGGAGATGGTTGGGGCCCTGGGCAATTTCCCAGTTTGCCTTAAACCAGCACTGGTTAGAAAAGCCATACGGTCATCATTAGAGTGAAGAATAAAAAAAAGCATACTTGGCAATGGGTAAAGTTACACCATACTTTTTCAAACCAAACTTTAGTTAAGGTTTTTATCTTTATGATAAGATTGTGTCAATATGTTGTCATTACTTTTGGTTTTCAGACACATCTATTGATAATAATAAACTCTTGTGATGTCCTTCTAACGGTTAAATCTACCAACAGGAAACTGTTGCTAGATAGTAGAGCTGAGAATGACAGTCTTATCTCCATAGTAACTGTAAAGGTTCCCTTGCAGCGCAGAGACAGAACTAGTAGTACCGTCTAGCTGATTTCACATTATGTTGACTTTCATGATTTTGTCTTTTATGTCTCAGCAAAGGCCTGAAGCAGCAAGTGTGGGGTAGAGAAATTCTCCAAGATTAATATGACCCGACCAATCCACTTATGGGAAAATTACAGAGCCTATAGCTCCTAACAATATGCATTGGTAAATAATTATTAGAATACAGATGTTTTATTTAAACAAAAACTCAAAGAGAAGATTTAATTTAAAAAGAGTAGAAAAAAGCCCATGTGATTAGCCTGTATGAAAAAAGATTTAAATTGCCTTGAAGCTTTTTTCCAGTTTTGTGCTTCTTAAACAACACAAACTGGGTAAGGCATTTGAAAAGTGATGCAAAATGCAGCTCTGGATCCAATACTCAACTCCTCTCCGCCACTTCACCCTAAAGATGGCTGTATGGCATTTCTCACCAGTGCTGGTTTTAGGAGAGCTGGGAAATTGCCCTCATCTTCTCCAATGCCCTACATGGAAAATGGCAGAGGCTGCGGGAGCTAGATAGCTTTGCATTTGGGTACCCCCACCTACTTGCCCTAATGGCCCCTAAAAGCATCGCTATTTTTTATGTTTCTTTCTGGTGACCACAGTGGGTAATGCCTGTATATTAGTTGCCTAAATGGCCCTTTGTTGTCCCTGTTGTCTTTCTATTCTCTTGCTATGGAATTTTATTAGAAATGCCCCCTGGGGTATATCATGACAGTATATTGGTGCAGAGAATAACACTGATATCCAGTGGTGGATGTAGCCAACAGTGGGCCCCTTGTGCAGAACTGACTTTGGGCTCCCGTATTTGCAAAAAAACATTCTATTCTGTTGGAGCTGTTCACCCACTCACATGCAGGAAAAATATATGGAGCAGATAGGAAGGGTTGGGTACATCAATGTCATAGTACTTTAGGTTGTTAATGCACTGTATATAACCCCTGTGCTCTTTCTTATATAAAATAGACAGGCTTGTGTAATTATATATCACTGGTAAAATCTGTTACTGAGTCTGACCGCTCTCCAGAAATTGGAACGCAGTGAGGTCTGGATTCTTATCAGTTTAGAAATTTATTCCAAAAGAATGACGACCTGCTTTTGGCTAAAGAAAAATAAAGCTTGTCATTCAAAGGCGGGACCTTGTGATTTGCCAGTTTTTGGTTATTTTTAGGTGTGTCTTTTTTTGGTACCATCTGCAGTTACCATTCTACTGATATACACAATTAGCATATTACATCTACACGTTGGTCATCATTCTTTATTCTGAACATGTGTCCTTCATCGGTCTTTTTATTCTTTTTTTTCTATTTTGTAATGAATTAAAGCATAGTTTATTGAAAACCAATCAACAACAGCATACATAACAAATATAAACAATATATACTGATTGATACTGATTGATACTTTACAAAATAAACCAAACCTAAAAGCATAGGAAAAAGGGATTAAAAAGGAAAAATATTAAGATTACTAGAAACATATTGGCACAGTGGCAAGAGACAGAAGTTCCCTCAAGTTGGAGAGATTTCTTCTAAATTTCTGCAGCCCATAAGTCAGGAAGCTATATCTGTCATTGAAAGTATATACCTAAAAAATTTAGGAATTGGGACACAGGGTTCTGATTTGGATTTATTAAAGCTCCCCAAGGCTGGAAAGGATACACTTTCTTTGGTGAAGCTGTTGAAACCTGGAATGGATCTGGTCCTGGATTCAAAACATTTGCTAGCAAATTACTTTGAAGAAATCCATTCAAGGTTTTCTGGATCACCCAGTTTCATTCATTAAAGTGTATCCTATCCAGTCTTAGAGAACTTTCATAAGTTCTTTCATAGCCTTTCATAAACTTTCATAAGCCTGATCAGGATTTCCCTTTCCTCAGCAACTCAGGGAGCAGAGCAATCAGCGGAGCTTTATGCTGACAGCTCTGCTCCCCTGATCCTGGAGGCAATACGAGGGCAATAGAGGTTGAATGGAAATACTATGTCCATTCATACCTCTACTACTCTGTGATTGGTCTATTTCTCAGCCAATCACAGAGCAGTAGAGGTATGAATGGACATAGTATTTCCATTCATTGCCCTCCTATTGCCTGCGGTTACAGCTAATTGAAGGCACCTGCTTTCAATTAACTGTGACCACACAGTTCCCACGGTCCAGGAATCCCACAATGACATTATGATTCATAATGTCATTAAGGGATAACCTGTAAAAAATAAAAAAAAAACATGTTTAAAATAAAAAACACATACAAAATAAATAATTTAAAAAAAAAAAAATTTTTTTTTTTCCTCTCGAATTTTTGTGTCGAATGCAGCAAAATTCGGTTCGGGTATACCCGAATTCGAACAGCCATATTCGGGTTGAATATAGGGACAACCCGAATTCGAACATCAACACTATTACCAATCACACCAACTCAGAATTTTCCAGTTCTGAGAACCTCTAGCTGTGATTTCACTTGGTTAATAGTCACAAAAAGAGAATGGGAAAACTGAAAGAATTTTATGAGCAACAAAAAAATTGGCTGTGTATACCAAAATAATTGTAGGGACTTCACCTTCGTGAAATTTTATTACATTTTAATAAAGTTTTATAAAATTTTACCCAAAAACGTTTTCCCAAGTATTTTGTGGCAAGCACCATCCTCAGAAAAGTCTTTATTGCTAATTGTTTATTTTTCTGTAGTTTTGCTCCGATCCCTGTCTAACAGAAAATGGTACCTTGGCTAGCCGTTCTCTGTCTCTTATAGAGGGCTGCATTGACATCATTATTATTATTAACTAGTATTTATATAGTACCAATATATTACGCAAAGACTTGTCACTAGCTGTCCCTCGAAGGACCTCAGAATCGAATTCCCCACCATAGTCGTATGTCATTATCACAGTCTGATGTGATTTGGGGGGAAGCCAATCAAGCTAACTGCATATTTTTGGAATGTGGAAGAAAACGGGAGTACCCAGAGGAAACCCATGCAGACATGGGGAGAACCTGCAAACTCCATGCAGATTCTGTCCTGGATTTGAAACTGGGACCTAGTGCTGCAAAAGCCAGAGTGCTAATCTCAGAGCCCCCATGGTGCCCAACCATTCCTGATGGAGACTGAGACAGACATGAATATTGGGCAACCTGTCATTGATAATAATATTGATATTTAAACTCTAATTTCAAAAGTGGAATAGGGGAGTCTGAATCCATCAACCACTAGTTGTCGGTGCAAAACATCAAAAAATACTATAGAATACCCCTAAATAACCACGGAAAAATTCTTCACTTTCTTTTTGAACTTTGAAAAGCTTTTATTCAGGTTATATTACTGAAATTAATGTAAAAGCAAAATATAAAAATACCCAGAAAGAAAAACACTATAAACCTATAAGACTTTTAAAAAGTCTTAAAATAGTCCTAAATTCACTATTATCTTTCCTTTCCTCTAATAATTTCAATGTATTTTCAAACCAAAATTTTGGAGAACCAATATCGGCCAATTTTGCAGTTATTCTTGAAGTGCATGATTTGAGAAACCATTCTAATACATCAGGGGACATGGTGATGATGGGGTACTTTGGATGTAATTAAGGTTGTGTATGTGATGGCTTTACCTTGGAATTTTTGTTAGTTTAATGCAATGGTGTAAAGCTTGGTAATGTTCCATGCTTCTATTATAAAGAGAGCTTGTGGAATATAGACTTTGTATGCCTTAAAAGCCTATTCCTTCATTTAGCTTATAATAGCTATGTTTGTCCTCACTAATAACTATTAGAGAGAAACCACATTATGATAATTTTTTAATAGAAATGAATGAGTTGCTATTTGTGCAAACACATTTTAATGCATTGTGTAATACATTGCATTTAAAACAATATGATAATTTGGACATTAAAGCAGATTTAAAATGCTTTACTCTGCCAGCGTAAATTAATGTAAATGACAATAGTTTTTAAAGAGAATCTACAATATTTTATTTGCATTATGGAAGGTAATTTTGTATAATTTAAATCAGTTTTGATGAATATAAATTGGAGTATAAATAAGTATTTACCGGGGTTATTGGGGACCTTCTACCCCAAATCTTTAGCCACAGTGGCATCAAGGTGACCCTGGGGCATTAAATTTAAACTTGTACAATAATATGTACAATACAATGTACAATAATACATAATGGGAAACTAAAGGCTTATCACTATGTATTTATTGCTACAGTACAGTCCTTATTGGTCAACAGTATATAATCTACAATAAACTTTTTACCCTGAAAATTATGTGCAGGTCTCAAGGAACCCCTGTTAAAGCCTACTTATTGGGGTCAAAAGGAAAATCTTACTTTAATAGCCAATATGGAAAGAATGCCTCCCTCACAGTTGTGTCTAGAATGCCACCCATATAGATAGAGACCACTAGGGTCATATTGCTGGCCCTTCCACATGGTATTGGTTCCAGAACAATGCAGGTCAATCAGACACACTTCAGGGAACCCTTTGGAGGAACCCTGGGGCTCCATAGTATTGTGGTTGAAAATAGCTGATCCTTATAAAAAAAGGATAAGAATTAAAAATTACCCTCGACCCATGGCAATTTTTAAGGGTCATAAATAGGGGTACCAAAGTGGAGCATAGGGGAATCTATATTAAGATATGCAGTATATGATGTAGTCTAAACATGGCAGTAAGACTGGCCCCTGTAACATTTAAACATTCGATAGACATTTCTTATAATAGGGTGACAACAATTTTCAATCAGGCAGGTTATTAGTGCAGAAGGGGAGAGGTGATGTGCCTTTTGCATTAATCCATACTACCAGTCTGTACCATGCCGGGTAAATGCCAAAAATCTAAGCTGTGCCTGAGCAGTTGATTTTTGGGTGTCAGGATGCCTGGCAATGCCAACTTCCCGTGTGCGTGCTGGGACTGAAAGAACTTCCGCATGCCTAAGCAGGAATTATGTCTTCCCAGCCTGGCCAATCAAGATGGCTGAAGATTGGGATGTGGAAATAAAGAAGGCAGCACCCTGCAACTAAATGGGGATGGGTGAGTTTAATTCTGCTTTAAGCAATGAAATGACTACAATATTATCACACCTGCTGCTGTAGACATAGACATAGCCCTATCAGTAAATAGTCATGCCTAGCTCTACCAACCCAGAGATCAGCTTTATCTTAAATGAATGTAAAGTTTGCCAAAACTAACCAAACTTCAACAAGGAACTTGCTAGCATGGCCCCGTTAGGCTTTAATGGCTCTTTTTGAAGTATCTACTTGGGTTCCCAGTTTTCTTGTAACTTGCAGTATGGACATTGAGCATTAGAACTAGTAAAAGAGCAATACAGTTCTGCTTTTAAAGAAAAAGACACTTAAGGTCAGGCACATCCTGTTTCTTAACAACTGGTCCCACGAAATGGGTTTAAGAGGCTGTTAGAGCCATTATAACAAAGTTACTGCAGGAAGAGAGCATATGTTTTCAGAGCCTGGAATAGAGTCTAATAAGTAATGTCACAGCTTAGGAAATTTGTAAGGGAGAACACACTGGATATGATTACTAGGCTTACAGGTCAGAATTAGGTTTTTTCAAAATGATGAAAGAACAAAGTTAGAGAAGCAGTACATTACATTCACATATGTTCTTCAAGTGGTTCTTTCAACAACTTTTGACGTTTGCATGAAATGGATGCCTGCAGAATTTTTTTTTCTGGTGGAGGAGGGCAAGATTTGCAGAACCCCAGAAGCAGAAAGGTCAGCTGTAAACAAAAAACCCGGGCACTTTTTTTGTAGGGGAACTTTGAACAATGGCGATTCAGGCAGGTGGATATTGCAGAAAGAGACAGGCGATGTCCCTTTAGTAATAACCGTCCTTACCTGTCTGATCACTACCCAGATGTCAAATTTTGCAGAGCTGCACATCTGGTAATCTCGGCTTCCTTTGCATGTGCTGGGATTATATAATACTCGTGTGTTTGCGCAGGAGTTACATCATCTCGGCCTGGCCAATCAAGATGGCCAAAGATCTTCTTCAGGAAGAAGAGAAAAAGAAAGTTGGTGGAACCCTGTATTGGAATGGTAATAGATGAGTATCATGGGTTTGTTTCCACTTCATCTCTTCCTGGAGGTTTTTTTTTAAAGGATCATTTTAATTGTTTGGTTCCGATTTAAGGGTTTATTTAGAAGTCAACTTTTACAAATAGGTCCTCATAATATTATTATTATATTATAGTATAATATATATAATATAATATATAATATGTATATATAATATTATATATAATATTAAGTGATCACATTTACCTCTTGAGGACAAAAATCCTTCATCTTTAATTAATTTGCTTTGGCACTAGAGTCATATACAGTATTTAGGGTCAACATACACCTAAAAGTAGAACATTCTGTATAAAGCAGGTACACAAATGTGTGACATGGGCCATTAAAGTATGCTTGTCTATTATCCTATTTATGCCCTATTTATCCTATTAATTTCATATCAACAAACCTTAATGTTTCCTTGACATTCTCACATATTTAATTCAAAGAGAAGAATGAATCAGGTGTAGCTTTGTAATATTAATTAGGTGTTGGGTTCATTCAATTTCTCAAGATAAATTCACTTAAGATTTTTCTGGCATTTGTGCTGCAGTTTTGGGCAGGATGACCCTGAACGAATCTTGTTTGACTCAAATCCTGCTGGGTCAAAATTCCAGATACAGTTGAGCTTCTTCCCCCTTCTGTTTATTGGTGAGAGAACTTGCCCATGTACCATATGGCAGTGAGATTCATTGAAGTCAATGGGGGGAAATATTTGCATGGAAATTACTGTTTAGCAGAGAAAAGGTCTTTTAACTAGCAACATTGAATATTGCTATCTGAATACCAGCCCACATGCCCCCTAGTATTGGGGTGCACAATTTTTGAAGTAATTCCCCCAAAATGCCCTCCATTTCTGAGGGGATTATGGGATAGTATGTACTTAGCAAGAGCAATACCAGCCTACTTACCCTGTGTACCAGGCTGAAATTTTTATTTAGTTTTAAATTAGGAAATATACCTAGGAAGTGGTAAACCTGTTTTAGCTTTCTCCAGGAGCTAAAAGACCCCTCCCCTGTGTCGGTCTGATTCTCTACATAAAACCAGGACATTTTTGTAGTCAAATCAATGGGCAAACATGGTGAACGAATGACCATAGTTAGAACCTAATGAATGGAGTAATAATGAATAGTAGTGTTGGTGTTCGAATTCTGGTTGTCCTTATATTTTGATCCCAATATAGCTGTTTGAATTCGGATAGACCCGACCCGAAAACATGGGATTCGACAGGGCAAATGTGTTTGTAAAAAATGTGTTAAAAAAAAAATTAATGTTAAAGTAATGTATTGAATATGTTTGATTTGTTTTACTAGCTTTTTATTTTTTTACAGGTTATCCCACAATGACAGGATGATTCCTACGGCTGTACTGACAAGTCTCCCCATCCATTCACCTCTAGTGCTCTGTGATTGGCAAAGGAGGAGGAAAGGTAAACCCTGATGACAGCTCAGAAACTCTATCCAAGAACCCATACAACTAGTAAAGGGCTGCAAGAGATCTATCGGCTCTGCTCCCCTGATTGCTCTTGCAGTTCACCCGAACAATATCTCCCCATTCGATCGAATAGATGTCTAATCGAATAGTGAGATATTCGACCAATACTAATGAATAGTACAGTAAAGCACTTTTCTATTGAAGGACAGATGTTGGGTCAATTCTGGTGCATGAACAGTTTGTTTGGACAAATCCGGGCTAAATAAGGTTATTGGGTTGTTGAGCTTGGAAATTGATGCCAATCAAAAATAAAGAAATGTTTAAAAGTACATTTAAAGAACAAAAAAGATTTATAAATGCACTGCTATAAACAGAGAGCACTCGTTATGCAGACACAAAGAAAATTTAAATGGATTCAAAGCTTGAGACAGAAGGACAACAGGTTAAAGGTTTGCAATGGAACCTAATGGATGCACCAAAAGAGGTAAGTTTAAAATTGCTTAGTCTTATGAACCAAAGTGAAAAAAATCTAACAGCGCATGATTGTACGGTACAAATAAAATTAAATTTTAATGCCTTAAAGTACATAAAACGTTCCTGTGAAGCATGGTAAGTAATTTATGACAGCCTCAGTTTTGTAGAAACTTTCAAAATTAATTTGTTTTTGAAAGCAGAATCACCGAACCCTGAGCAGACAACCAATAAATAACAACCAGACAGGACTCAAAGATGATGTGCAACAGTAAGTAAACTAATTAAACTGCAATGCTCAAGATAGGTTTATTTATGGAACGATAATCTGCTCGAAGTTATTTTGTTAGAATTGCAAAGTGAAAGAGTATCCAAGCAGAATTCTATTGTGTTATCATCACAATGCTGAGCTGCTGTGTCAGGACTTCACCAAAACGTTGCAAGGAACTACGCAGCTTGCTTAGGATTATATCATGAAAGTCCACAAAGAACAGTTTAAAAATTCTATTAAAAAAAATCAAGCCAGCAGTCGGTAAGGAGCACCTGTTGGGCTGAACAATAAAATGTGTTCCAAGGCACAGTGGAAGGTAAGCATTGTCTAAGCTTTTAAAACTTCTTTGGATATTTTGGAAAGGTGATGCTATAGGGGTCACTTCCAGATCTTGTGACAACCATTGTGAAATAGTTCTGGATATTTTCCAGTGACAGGTGCAAAAGTATGAGTAATAATTTTCTATCTTAAATGGAATATCTAGAAATATTAGTAACGTGAAAATACATTTTTTTCTGCCTAAAAAATAGAACTACACTTACTATGTTTGGATACTCCTTAAAATCACATAGCTGTATATTTGCAATATAAAATCTAACAGCACAGCTTCTTGGCTGCTGTTTGGTGCCACCATTGTGCTGCTCTCTGTTCTCTTTGCTGGAATGGAAGTTGTAACTGATGGCCTGCAGTGCACGAATCTCCCTGCTTCTGCTTCATTCATTATATGGATCTGCACTCTACCTTTCCTGCTGCTTCATGCTCATTTCCCCAACTATGACATGAGGAAGCAAAGTCCAAGATGGGCATCTCCAGACAATAACACAATGCAGAACAAGGCAATACCGGTGGTAAGTCCTTGGTCTTCTTCTTGCTCTTTAGCGAAGTTTCTTTAAAGTTGACACTTTGGTTAAAATGGTTATGGGAATGGGTAAATCTTTCAAATATTGCCTTCTTTATCCCAATGGGGAGATGGTAAATAAATTTATGTAGACATATCAGAAGGTGAAGGGAAACCTTTCACCTAGATGTTGGTAAATCCTGTGGAGGTAAATCCCTCAATCTTTGTGTTTATTTGGACTCTATTTCCAGGGTGACCTTTTTATAGTGTATGGCCAATTTGCATGAATACATTTTTTGAATTTGCACACCCATTTAAGGATTTTAGTTACTTTTTAATATTTGCTCCCACTTTTTCAAAGTCAACTCACGTTTTAGATCCGTCAATAATTTTATTTATTTGGTCTGTGAACTGTGCCTATTATAAATGGTTTTCTCTAAAAGGAACTGAGAAACACAAAGGTGGGAGAGAACACCTAAAACTCCCAGATAGATGAAAAATAGAGTTGGAATCTAAGTCAAGGAGGTCTCACTGTTCCAAGTACCTGAATAAAATGCAGAGGTTGACTCCTACAAGGCTACAGCTACATCAGAGAGCCAACCCTAAGCAGTATTAGTAGTGCTCTCAAGATAAAATATAATAATATATAAAGGCTCCAATATTACAGTTTAAACAAATATCAAATACTGTAGTAAAAAAACCTCATAAAGTAACCAAAAACTCTACTTTTTGTGTCTCGCATGCTACCCCCCCTTGACACTGTGGCTCATAATGGTTTCAACAATGGAGGTGGTGCTGTCAATCCAGAAAGCAGACGGCAGGACCAGGTGTGGCCAGGTTTGTGAATCTGCAACATCTTCTCCTCCTACTTTAATACAAAGCCTACATGAGGGTGGCAAAATGACTTTGTAGGGGGATTAAAATGAAGCTGTAGGTGCAGATGCATTTTTAATGAATGCTCTGGAACCCATTTATTTAATGACACATGATAGTTGTCACGTGTTGGCTAGAGCAATGCTTCACATTCAAAAAGTAGTTGTACATTTGGTATTTGGATTTCCTAAAGGAAGTTAAACAAAGTTAATGTGTTGAAAATGTAAATATAAATCCTCTGCCACTGCTGCTGGATGTTCTATGGAGATAGAAATTCTTTTGCAGCATTGAATCTTAGGCGATGACATTATTGTGTTGGCTACTATCACCTTCTTTTTTCTTCCTACTTTCAAACCTTGTGAGAAGAGATGGCAGAGAGAGGCTTTAGTATGGGAACAAGGGGAGGGCAGTACTAGTGTTGGTCGAAAAGCTGAGTGTTCGATTCGGCAGCTATTCGATCAAATAGCCCAATATTTTTCGGGTGATCGAACGCCGAATTCGAACACCATTAAAGTCTATGGGGGGGGGGGGATTCGGGTTTTTTTCGGGACTGTGTAGAACTGCAAAAGCCCTTTTGAAGCCATAGCGTAACTATAGTATGTGTTCTTGGATAGAGAATCTCTATCCAAGAACACATACGGAACAGCAGTTCATCTGCAGTCACAGCTAATTGGAAGCAGTCCGCGTGCCTCCTCCAATCAACTGTGACCGCAAAGTTCCCGGTACAGCCCGGTGACCGTGGTAACTGAACTCTGCATTCTCCATTGAGAGTTTCTCCATTGAGAGTTCATCTGCAATCACAGCTGATTGAAAGCACTTGGGTGCTTCCTATTAGCTGTGACCGCAATTTTCCACGCTCCCTGGGCTGTACTTATCAATGATAAGTACAGCCCAGTGACCGTGGTAACTGAACTCAGATGAACTTTCAATGGAGAAACTCTATTGAGAGTTCATCTGGAGTTCACCTTTTTTTTAAACATATTTTTAACCACAAATTCACAAAGTCGGAATCCTTGTTTTTCGGGTAGGGTCTGTCCGATTTGGAACTGTCATTTTCGAGTTGAATATAGGGACAACCCGAATTCGAAAACCACCACTAGTCAGTACAATCCCACAGAGAGTGGCACAGGAAGAATATTAGTAATGGAAAGATGGAGTAAGTAAAGTATGGAACCCGGGTCCCAAGTGCTGCAAAGGTAAGAGTGCTAGCCGTCCTGCTTAGTCTTCTATTGTTTTATGTTTTTTTTTGTAAGTTGAAATTTTGATACTGTTTTACTTGCCAAGAAGGGCTGGACTGAGTGACCTGAAAGATCACACTATCAAAATCAACTAATAAGGTGTGCCGGCATTGTAATGGTGTTACATTATTGTCACCAAGAAAAAGTTGGTGCACAATGGACAGGTAATGCATAGAACTATAAGTAAGAGTTGAGTGGACATAGACAGGTAAGGGTGCAGCATTAGTATTGAAAATCTCCAGAAATAAGTGGGTAAAATAGACTTGTATTGGTGGAGTGGCATGAAATCAGTGGTGTATGGGCACAGCTGTTTACCTTCCCAATACCTAGACTGGTTTATGAACCAAGAATTGATCCACTCTGGTTTTTATCCCATTTATACAACTATAGTAGAAGAGTTATCAATAAACTTCTACACTTTCTGGTGAAGCTAATTTCCCTTTTCCTCTTCAAGGTTTCCAATGTGTAACTGGGCCCTAATGTTCCATGTATATTCAAGGGCCCTCTTTGCACCCGTACAATTTGATAAAATATGTGTTACCATAATGCATAATAGAACTTATATGCAGTAATATTCATAAAAAATGGCACATTAACGCACATGAGCAATACTTGCCAATGTGTCCATAGTCCACGACAATGTAGTGTTCCTTATTGTGAAATATTGAAAATGCTGCAGGTGCTTCTTTTGTATGTTAAGTTGCAATTTCACTCCATTTTAAATGAATTGGCTTCCTTAGTATAGAATGCAAAAACATGTTTGAGAGAAAATGTGACTGAAGTCTAAAACAAGACTCCAATTTTGAGTTTAGATATGTTGATGCATTCTTTAATATCAATTCCCATTGCCCAGCACTTGAGAATCTACAAGTGTGTATAGAACAGCATAATAGCTTATCAGTGGCAAATCATCTCTTCACAAACGCCTGCAATGCTTTCACTTCTTGCAAGGATTCTATCATAGTTTTCATCTCTTCTCTAACATCCCCTGAATGATTCACTCTGATCCTCTGATGATGCTCTATTGACTTTACTTTAGTGAGACAATATTTCACCAGTTCTTTGACAAGGTGGAGCCCAGTGTCAGTACAACTCTCACCGGGTATATTCCAAACATGAGAAACTGAGATTTTTCTTTTTAGGTTTAAACATATAATAAAGGAACAGTTTCCATGAACTTATACCCTGCATGTTCAAACTAATTTATAGTTTGTAGGAGAAACCCATGATTGCCTTTCATGTGCACAGACAAGGCTGTATTTCCCATTACGGCACTGGTGGGCCCATGAGTAGAATACCAGAGTTAGGAGAATTTTTTTATTTTATTGTAAATATTAACCATAAAACATTGCCATTTATCATAATCATAATATAGTGTTAAAAGGCGCAATACATTTTCTTCATATCAAAATCACTTGGGTATACAGCTATTGACATGTTTTATATACTTGATATATCCTTCCTATTGTGTGGTTCCCCCCATCTCTTAGATTGTAAGCTCTTCTGGGTAGGGTCCTCTCCTCCTTCTGTGTCACTGTCTGCATCTGTCATTTGCAAACCCTATTTAATGTACAGCACTGCCTAATATGTTGGCGCTATAAAAATCCTGTTTATTAGTTATAATAATAATAATAATATTACATATCATACAATACTACATTAAATCTCAGACTACAATCCCCAAACTGCAGGACAGACAAGATTTTGGATACAAACAGTACCACTGTAGATGATAATGGCTGTTTACCAAAAACACGTTAGACAATGACGCGTTTCGCAGAACAATATCTGCTTCATCAGGTCATCAAGTAATATACTACCCTGCAGGTTGCTGATTGTAGTCTGAGATTGAATGTAGTATTGTAGGATATATGGTATTACAATACATCAAACATGTAAATAGCTGTATACTTTTGATATGGAGAAAATGTATTGTGTATTTTAAAACTTTACTATAATTATGATAAATGGCAATATTTTATGGTTAATATTTACAATAAAATAGAAATGTTTACTATACTTATAATTGTTAGGGGGTCTTTGCCTCATCATTTAGTGTGTGCCATCATAGGGCACTCTTTTGGGACTTAGGGGAACAAAAGAATTTTAAGTTGCAGTGAAAATCAGGCATTCCTAGTTCGACAAGTATGGAAACTTGTGTATGTGGACCTTTAACCGTAATTTACTTGTTTTTCTCCCCCCTATTTTTTTTAAAGGGGGATATCCCCCCCTTCTGTTTCAACCGCTGTGGCGGTAAAGTCTGAATGAAAGAACAGAGCCTCATGGTATAGGAAGCTTCGGGCTGCTCCTTCTGTGCATACCTGATACAGAGCATGTGCGGAAGGGGCTTTTCCAGACATTGAAAAAGATCTCACAAATGTGCAGTGATATTAGTAATACTTTTTACAGTTACGGCAGGATACGTCACCTGATCTCATGTCTGCACAGTGTGAGATTAGATACGATTGTAGCACCTGCCTCTTCCTCTGCACCGGGGCCAAAATTTTCATCCTTCCCTTGCATTAGAATCCTTCATTGTCCATCGTCCATGGACCTGCCAGGACGCTATACACACGCTTGATTCTTGTCCGATATCTCGTCCTGAGCCGATAATCGGGCGAGAACCATTGGACGTGTGTACGTAGCTTAAGGTTTGCATGAATATGTTTGCCTCAGACAGATGAACTTCAGACAGGTAGTGCTTGCATAATATAGAATCCCCATTGATTGCCATTTCAACCCCCCCCCCTTGCCAACCAGGGGAGGCCCAGAACTTTTGTCCTGGGGGGCAAACAATTAACTAGTATTTTTATGGTAGGGGCAAATGTCTATTGACTATAAAAAGCAGTGACATAGCCAACAGTGAGTTCTGTGCAGAACTGACTTGGGTTTCCCCACCAAACTGACCCCATGGAGGGCACAGGGTGATCAGGTAGTGGTATACTGTACACCTCTCTACGCCCATCCCTGATAGAAAGAGTGCTAAGAAAAGGGCACTACAATTATTGGTGGCCACTGTGAAGATCCATCGTGGCCTGCGACGAGCACAACTGTTCATCTCGGGCAAAAAGCAGGGGGCTTAATTTGATCCATCAATGTCCTATAGGGCTTCATGAGACTGCCTATCTTTACCATAGGGTACCCACACTGCTGTTATCTTATAAACATGGTAAAACAAATAAAGTTTACAAAATCTTTAAGTATTTTATTTGTGTATTTATTCTGCTTGGTGAAGTTTGACTTCAATTAAAATGTTTATACATTCCAGACAGTCTATTAATAATGATAGAAAACATGAAAAGGGACATCTATTCATGAGCCCTAACATTGCAGCGGCTGCTATTAGCAGGAATGTACAAGAGTTGGCAATTATGCCAAGACCATAAGTATAGCACAATGGAAATATCTTGATCATGTTATAAGTATACCAGAAAAAGCAGCTGGACCAAATGGTCATCTTTATTAAGCATGTGTTGAGATTAATCTGCACAGCTGTACTCAATACTTCTATGGATTTTATAAACATCACATCCTAACAATGCTCTAACTAACCTCGCACATTGGATGAGAAAAGATTAATGACTGCTGTGACCTCTCTGGAAAGTTTAATGTCATACAGGGACACAATCATCGTACATTGCACTCATTATTAGTGTCTCTGCACAGATTCGGATAAAAATCAAATTCGACTGGAAGGGAATAACGTCAATATCCAATCAGAATTCTGCTGCTGTGTTAGAAATAGAACATTCTAGGTGGCCAATAATTGATGATTTCCACTGGTCTGGGGACTTGGTTGGGTCTATATCTGGAAGAGACTGTAGTGTTAGTGTGTGGAGCTGTGTTATAAAGCCATCATCACCATCATCATCATCATCATTGCTTCTGCTGTCATTGGGGCTCATTGTATTAGGATATTTGCAAATATGTCATATATTACAGGAAGCCATGAGCAGAATTTCGATTGGCTGCTGTCTGCTCGTTACATCAGTGACCCCAATTGACTGGTGGTTTTTAGTAGGGGTGCTGCCATTGACACCTACAAGCCAAATATGATTCTATCCACTTATTATCATAGCAATGAGCTCCAAGGTTCAAGCCAATTCAAGGTTCACCACCATTTTAATTGACAAGGGATTAACTTTTTCATAGAAACAGTGGTAAACACTTTCATTGATAGTCAGGAAATGGGAGCACCCCTGACTACAAAAGCCATTGAAAATACTTATTCCATTGTATCATTGGTCCCCTGATGACCACTAACGAAAATGCTCAAGGCCAGGGGCAGACATAGGGAAGTGAACAGTGTTCCATTACATGAGGTCCAACAGAGGATCCCATTGGGGCTCCAAGTCAGTTTATCAAGGAAGACTCAAGTCAATTCTGCACGAGAGCCCACTGTCCACCACAGTCACCGCCATATTTATTGGCAATTCAGCCAGTTGTAAAAAATTAAATGGCGACAAGCAAATAAATGTACACAATAGGCAGTGCTGTCCATGGGGTACTTTAAACAGCCAAATTTGGTTAGCTTGAACAGAACCAAATATTGTAAGCCAAACAGCAATATTATTCTGGACCTTCCAAATTTGCTTCATTTTAGCAAGGATCTACTGGCCTTGGAGTTTGGCACAGTAGGCATGGGGGAATGTACCCAGGAGTTGGTGAATGGCAAAATAGAAGAACATTCACTTAAAAGAAAATATCCTTTAACATTCATGCTCTTCAACATCTACATAAGCTTGCAGAGAAACACAACTTTAAGCATTGGTTGTTCAACCTCTATGGGCTCAAATATAGACCGGATCAGTAGTCATCAGCACTGAAGGGAGCCTGGAGCGGACATCCAGATAGATATTTCCACTCTTATATATTTCTTTATTACCTGTGGTGGCTTAAGCTAAGTGGAGACATTTATTACCAGTCATTGCCATTCATATAGAATGAACATTTACTGCAAACAACATATCAACCCACAATTCCATACATAGGGCAATGTTGTGATTATTTGCAGAGATTTGCAGATTGCTGTTCTGACTACAAGAGGGAGAAATCCGGGCAAAACAATTTGAAAAAAAATCTTGCTGTGCATTATCAGGCTCCTCAGGTGAAATGCTCATTATCTGCTCCTAGCTTATCAGAACCGACCTGTAACTAAAAATGATTATCACAATCTGAAACATCGCCTGAGAAGTGTTTGGTCAGTGTAAGTGGTTATTCCAGCTGATTTTTGCTTGTTGATTCCCTCCCAAGATGTTCTCTTCTTTCTGTGGGTTAGTTCAGGTGAATTGCGTTCCTGCTTATTGCTAGCTGAATTGATATATATGCATGTGATTGAGGAACGCATATTAGAGTGTTAGCTGCTTAGGGGAGTGGCCAATGGAAATTGTTCTGCAAGTAATGAACTACATAAAATGTGGGTAATGCACAGTGCAGCGTAGTGTTTCAGATGTTAGCCCTCAGGCCTTCGCAGTGCTAGGTCCCAGGTTTAGGTCCCAGCCAGCACACTATCTGCATGGAGTTTGCAGGTTCTCCCCGTGTTTGTGTGGGTTTCCTCTGGGTACTCCGGTTTCCATCCAGATTCCAAAAACATGCAGTTAGGTTAATTGGCTTCTCCCAAAATTGACCTTAGATAGTGTTAATGACATATGGCTATGGTATGGACTTTGTACTTCGCTGTATAATATGTAGGCGCTATATAAATCCCTTTAGCACCAATAATTTACTAAACAATACTATTGGAGTAACTACTCAGCCCCAAATAATTGAGGGCTTTCTAGGGGTGCTGACACACTAGAAACTTTGTTGCAGCTATCAGTTTTCTAGTAATTTGTCCATGACTACAGAGTTACTGTTGCAACTAGATACAATGTTTACCAGGTGACTGTGGCCCTGACCATGAGACTTTCCCTCTTTCCTTTCTCTTTTCAAAGGACAATAAGGCTGTTTGATGGTATTTGATTGCTCGGTCTATACAGTGCCCGTTCATGCCAACTGTCAACCGAAACAATAGCTAACTCGTAAATATCGTTTGGAGGACAAAGTTTAGATGTGCAGTGTTTGACAGTACTGCGGTTCCTTGCTTTTTTCCATAAACTTCCATTGACCCCTTTAGCAAATACCTAGCAAAAAGTGGTTAAAAAGTGACCAGGATTAGGTAAAGGTGTGATTAAGACACAAAGGGCCTAATTTATTAAAACACTCTGAGGCTAGAGAAGATACACTTTCATCAGTGAACCTGGGTGATCCAGCAAAACTGGATTTCTATAAAAGTAATTTGCAATTTGTTAGCAGTCCTGGACCACATCCATTACAGGTTTGCTGGATCATACAGGTTCACTGATGAAGAAGGCTTGAAGAGCTTTAATAAATCAGGACCAAATAATTCAAATGGATAATAGGACTTTTAAAGCTATTAATAATAATATTGATAGCAATGTTAACAGCTGATTTCTAAAAACATAAAATTTGTATTTAATAAAATTGAAAAAAGCTTCTATGTCCTATAGTATCCTGGCTGAGAGTCATACTGGAGACATAGCACTACAAAGGCAAGAATGCTACCCACTCAGCCCACCATGTTCTCAGAGCTAAAAGCTAATAATAAACTTAAAAAACATCAGCTAATTAATGCTTTATATAATGATCAATATTTTATAGCACATTTCACTCTCCTGCAACCTTCTATACTATATTAATGCTGAATCTGTATTATTATGACGCTTATTGCCCCCAGAGCCACCTCATCTTATAGCCTCCTGTAATATAACGGGGTAATAAATCTCCTGACTTTGCTGATATCACAACCTTTACAAAGATTTTATATAATCCTCATATTGCAGTGCTAGTGGATGGCACCACACTCTATATAATGAAAAAAATTACTTTTCTTGGTAACAGACAGTTACAAAAATAGCAATCTCTGTAATATTGCAGATCCAGTCCTGAGCAGAGCCTGACCTGCACTCACCTCTAGTTCTACAAGTTGTGGAGTATCCATAATCATGATGGCTAAAGGAGATCTAAGGTCACTGTCTTTATATTAAGAAATAATAAAGAGCTGAAAGCACACAATCCTCTATGAATGATAAATTTTGTTTCTTTGAAAAAGTGCAGTCAATCTGTGTATTGTACGCTGGTGGGATTCGCCATTTATGGCTGGACACTAGAGGGCAGCAGAGCGGCCCTAATACATCCAATGATTCCTATATATTATTCATATATATATGAATACATCCCATGATTGTGTATAATGTGAGTGGGTGTTATTATTGTAGTTTCAGCTCTCTATAGCACAATGGAGTGGCTACAAATGAAGACATTTGAATAAAGCATGAATTGTAGCCACAGACATTACTTATATGCAGTTCTCTGCAAAGGATAAAATATATTTATGGGGACCCGTTGAACACATAACAGGAGGAATGAGGGTGCCATTAACCTCCCTAGCGGTAACCCCGAGTGTGACTCGGGGTAGAAAAAAGTTGCTAAAAGTGGTAACCCCGAGTCACAATCAGGGTTGGAACACCTATGGAAGGTTGGTAAATACAGCGCTTACCTGATCCACCGGGGTCCCGTGCCATCCAGCGCTGCAATCTCTGTCTTCTTTCTTCTCCCTGCTTCTGCATCCGATGAGACACCAGGGGAGTTCCCGGTCATCTCGGTGCGTGTGTACGTCCTTGGCCGGGCGGGGCGGGAAATTCAAAATTCATTTGTATTGCATTTTATTATTATTATTATTATTATTAATAAACGGGATTTATATAGCGTCAACATATTACGCAGCGCTGTACATTAAATAGGGATTGCAAATGACAGACTAATACAGACAGTGTTACAGGAGGAGAGGACCTGATAACTATAATGGGAGAACCTGGGTAATACAGCAAACCTGGAATGGATTTCTTGAAAATAGTTTGCTATTAGTTGTCAAATGTTTTTAATTCTGGACCAGATACATTCCATGTTCTCCTATGATAGTCTATCTTCTCCAGTCTTGCAGAGCTTTATTGAATGAGACCCATTGTGTCCATCTGGGATCCCAAAACTAATTCTGCTCTTCTTTTATGGTGTTGACAGCAACAACTGAATAGCCTGTCGGTGCACTGTACCTTCCAAATTATATGATCACCTCCTAAGTTATAACTGCACCCTGAAGGGAAGAGGAAGCTGATGGGCCGAACCATTAAGTGTAGCGGGGGGACACAAGAAATTGACACATCTCTGATAAAGAGACTTCAGCGGACAATTCCTTTTTTTTATCAATGCCGTTTGGTAATACCAGTAGCAGGAAAAATATTTATTTCTTTTATTCAGAATTTTTTTTTTTGTTGAAGCCACTTTAAGCAGATATGGCTGCCCCCATGTACATATTTATAACTACACACTGCATAATCAAAACATGCCACACCCTGATACACCCTGTGGTTCCTTCCGCCAGCCCCTATGTCCTGTAGTGAATCAATCCAACAGAAGAAACCACGATAACTCAATGGGGGTATCAGCTACAGACACTACCAGAAGTGTCAAAATTCCTGAACATTCTTTAGTAATCTTAGATCTTCAACACAGATGTAATGAAAAAAAAAGTGGTCACTGAAAATCTCCTTTCTCCCCCTAAGCTAGGTGGTTCCTTCTGCTCACCTCCTTTATTATTACTGTGTCCTGCAGAGAAGAGGAGTCTGATGGAAGGAACCACTGAGTGTAGCAGAGGGGGGGCACAAGAAATCGACACATCTCTGATAAAGGGAATGCAGTAGATGATTCCTTTTTATCTGTGGTATTTGGTAATACCGGAGGCAGATATTTGATTACTTCTTTTTTATTCAGCCATTTCTTTTTTCGTATTGAATCCACTTTAATAAGTAAATATGGCTGCCCCATGTACATATTTACAACTACACACTACATAATAAAAACATGTTTTTTAACAAAAAAACATAATAATACAATTACAACAAATTCATTTTTTTGCATGTATATCTAAAAAAAAGAAATATTGATTGGACTATATATTCCCTTTAAGGGTAGGGGGATGGTACTGCTGCGAAGCGCAGTACCCATAGCAACTACACTGCACAAATCACATTGTGAGCTCATTCTGCAGGCAATAGGAGTTATTTTATTTCCAGACAATACAGAACAATCACAATGGAATTCACAAATGTGAATCTTTAGTTGTACGATCTGTCCTTGATTCCCTGGAAGGTTCTCCTGTCTTTATTCACCATTATTCTATAAAGGAGATCTACCAGCAGTAAAGAGCACTAGGAGATGCAAAACTAATGAGAATAAATAGCACTTATCCCTGGGTTTGTTAAATATTCACTCCAAGGTTCCATTTTTAGTGGCCTGCATTGTTCTGGGTTAGAATGTTGTCGGGAGAGGCCGATATAAGAGATGAGAATGCCGATTTATCACTGCTGGTTACTCAGCAATGGTGATGTGAATGTTAAAAATTGAAAAGATCTGCTGTGCTATAAGCCTTTAATAGCATTAAGATGGCGAAACGCGTCAGTAAACGCATTTAAATACACTGATACTAAATGAGATGTTGAAGATTGGGATCTGTTACTAACTTATTGAAGATCTGCATAGCACATTGTTGTTGTTGTAAGAAACCTGTTACACTGTAGGAAACCTCTTTTCTTCCCTAAACATTGCTTATGTGCTAATCAGACCCCCTCCCCCTCCTTCCTATCCATGAGGGCAATATTTTAACTTTGTAGAGAGAGAGCCAAGAACTGCACTGGATTTGCACAATTGTGTCCCCTTGAAAACTAGCATGTCTATTTAGAAACCTTGGATGATGCCTGAACAAAGATGGCTTCGTCTTTCTGCAGAGAGAAGTAGCAAAAAGCATTGCAAGGGGGATTACTGTGATCTCAGTGAGAGATAATAAATCCCTGATAGTGGTCATCCATTGGCCGATCAATCTGATCGATTTTCGCATCAGAAGTTTCTGGACATTTCATACACATGGTAAATATTCTGCCTTTTGGTTGTTTATGTTTGATTTGTACCAAGCGACAAAACCAGCATGTGGATTATGAGTGATCAGCATTCAGGGGACAAGAAAAATGGCACCTGCACTCCTATTGGCTGATGAATGCACCCGTACATATTTACACATTGGGCTCTATTTATAAAGCAGGGGATTTGACATTCCTTCAAACATTCCCTGGTGGACAATCAATTAGTGCCATTGAAACACATGGAGCCGGAAGATTGTCTATCAGGGAATGTTTGAGGGAATATCAGATTCCCTGTTTTATAAATAGATCATATAAATGCGCTCACTTTACATGCCAGCTCACAACAACATTGGTTTAATGTGAGCGATCATTTCTGGGTGATCCAGCAAACCTGGAATGGCTCTTGTCCAGGATTCAAAACGTTAGCTAGCAAATGATTTTTAAAAATCCATTGCATGTTTTCTGAATCACCCAGCTTCACTTTTGAAAGTGTATTTCATAAAAATAGAAGCCCAATAGAAGGGGGAATACTTTAGGTTGGTATATTGGATCAGAAATCAGTTTGTATAGAAATCTGCCCATGTGTCCAACCCTCACAGTCACATATCCCTGAGTACACATGCGCATAACATGAGAACATATACGTAATCCTTAATTCACTTTACATCTCCTCCAATAAAATGAGATTGCTGGCACCTTGGAGTCAGTGCTGCAAATCATTTGGCGTTGTGCTCACAATCTTCCCGCGCTTTGCCCGGGGTGCAATGAAATCTTTCCTAATCAGATCTTCATAAACTGCATGAGGATTTCTGCACATGTGTCTCAAGCAGCTCTTTATGGAGATTTTCTTGACATTTTTAACATGGGGGACCCTTGAAATAACTTTCAGGGAACCCCTTCTAATTCCTATATCCACTGCTCACAGTATATTAGTGTGTTGATCAGTAGGAAGAATGCCTCTGGCCAGTGGGAAGAATGTCACTCTTACAGCCAAAATGATCATTGGTGTCAGTTAAACTGATCAGAGAGATGTAAATTGCTCAAGGAACCCCTAGCAACCTCTGGAGAAACCCTGGTTGAAAAATACTACCTTAAAATATCACTAAAACCAAAAACATACAAAAAACATTTTTATATCTTTACTTTTTTCTCCTGTTGTTCCACAAATCTGTCGCCCATCCTTAATGCCCATGGCTACAATTCATGCTCCATTCAGAATGTCTTTCTATGTCGCCCTCCTATTGTGCTGTACAAAGCTAAGACTACAAATGTGAACACCCCCATCCATTATCCACAATGCAAGGAATCATGGGACTTGTAGTTTTCTTATAGGAAGCTGACATTGCAGCCACTCTGCTGCCCTCTAGTGTTCAGTCAGTGACTGCACAAAAGAACACTTTTCAAAAGTAAGAACAAAAATGTTACAAAATGAATAAATAGGATTGTCAATGATTTAATCCCATTCCCCTTGAAAAGCCCGGTAGGGTGTCGTTCATTTGGGAGCGAACGGACAATTGCATCCCATGGGAATGCCACAGTCTCCCAGCT